>NC_049202.1:69302138-69337138 GCF_013347855.1 Anguilla anguilla | reverse complement strand
AGATCTGGACTCAAACTGAATCCAGTGTGCGCACTAATTCTGCAGTGTGAAAGAGCTGCTCCACACACAGATCTGGACTCAAACTGAATTCATATGTGCGCTCTAATTCTGCAGTGTGAAAGAGCTTCTCCACACACAGATCTGGACTCAAACTGAATCCATAGTGTGCACACTAATGCTGCAGTGTGAAAGAGCTGCTCCACACACAGATCGGGACTCAAACTGAATCCATAGTGTGCAAACTAATGCTGCAGTGTGACAGAGCTGCTCCACACACAGATCTGGACTCAAACTGAATCCATAGTGTGTGCACTAATGCTGCAGTGTGAAAGAGCCGCTCCACACACAGATCTGGACTCAAACTGAATCCATAGTGTGTGCACTAATGCTGCAGTGTGAAAGAGCTGCTCCACACACAGATCTGGACTCAAACTGAATCCATAGTGCGCACCCTAATGCTGCAGTGTGAAAGAGCCGCTCCACACACAGATCTGGACTCAAACTGAATCCATAGTGTGTGCACTAATGCTGCAGTGTGAAAGAGCTGCTCCACACACAGATCTGGACTCAAACTGAATCCATAGTGTGTGCACTAATGCTGCAGTGTGAAAGAGCTGCTCCACACACAGATCTGGACTCAAACTGAATCCATAGTGTGCACACTAATGCTGCAGTGTGAAAGAGCTGCTCCACACACAGATCTGGACTCAAACTGAATCCATAGTGCGCACCCTAATGCTGCAGTGTGAAAGAGCTGCTCCACACACAGATCTGGACTCAAACTGAATCCATAGTGTGCACACTAATGCTGCAGTGAGAAAGAGCTGCTCCACACACAGATCTGGACTCAAACTGAATCCATAGTGTGCACACTAATGCTGCAGTGAGAAAGAGCTGCTCCACACACAGATCGGGACTCAAACTGAATCCATAGTGTGCACACTAATGCTGCAGTGAGAAAGAGCTGCTCCACACACAGATCGGGACTCAAACTGAATCCATAGTGTGCACACTAATGCTGCAGTGAGAAAGAGCTGCTCCACACACAGATCTGGACTCAAACTGAATCCAGTGTGCACACTAATGCTGCAGTGTGATAGAGCTGCTCCACACACAGATCGGGACTCAAACTGAATCCATAGTGTGCACAGTAATTCTGCCGTGTGGAAGAACCGCTCCAGACAGTGCAGCTTCTGGGCCAAGACCAGGCACGCGGCACAAAGCCTCAAACACAGCCAGGGCTGCAACCCTACAATGAGCGGAGAAGGTTCCTGCAGGTAAGAGCTCTGACCCAACAGCCAGCCGGGCAGGAGTGTGCATAAGAACACACTGGCTCAGCATAAATGGGGAAGAAGGGGGCATAAGCCAATGACTACGGGCTGGCATCTCTCTCCTGTTCGACCACTAATCTGCCACTAATAAAATATAAACACAAGGCAGTTAGATGGGCTCAGAGACTAATCCACTGGATAATTTAATCACTCCCCAGGCGATCCCCAGCAAGCAGTCAGCAGTGTCCTCACCTGGACAGCAGCATATAGCACAGCACTGGCCTGCACTGACAGAGAGGGGGTATGGCTGCACTGCGGCAGGGAGAGGGGATATGGTTAGGGAGGTGCAGCAGGGAGCGGGGATATGGTTGGGGAGGTGCGGCAGGGAGAGGGGATAAGGTTAGGGAGGTGCAGCAGGGAGAGGGGATATGGTTGGGGAGGTGCAGCAGGTAGTGGGGATAAGGTTAGGGAGGTGCGGCAGGGAGCAGGGATAAGGTTAGGGAGGTGCGGCAGGGAGCAGGGATAAGGTTAGGGAGGTGCAGCAGGTAGTGGGGATAAGGTTAGGGAGGTGCGGCAGGGAGCAGGGATAAGGTTAGGGAGGTGCGGCAGGGAGCAGGGATAAGGTTAGGGAGGTGCAGCAGGGAGTGGGGATATGGTTGGGGAGGTGCAGCAGGGAGAGGGGATATGGTTGGGGAGCTGCAGCAGGGAGTGGGGATATGGTTGGGGAGGTGCAGCAGGCAGTGGGGATATGGTTGGGGAGGTGCGGCAGGGAGTGGGCATATGGTTGGGGAGGTGCGGCAGGGAGTGGGGGTATGGTTGGGGAGGTGCGGCAGGGAGTGGGGATATGGTTGGGGAGGTGCAGCAGGGAGTGGAGATATGGTTGGGGAGGTGCAGAAGGGAGTGGGGATATGGTTGGGGAGGTGCAGCAGGGAGTGGGGATATGGTTGGGGAGGTGCAGAAGGGAGAGGGGATAAGGTTAGGGAGGTGCGGCAGGGAGTGGGGGTGTGGATGGGGAGTGGGGATATGGCTGGGGAGTGGGGAGGTGCAGCGGGGAGTGCGGGTATGGTTGGGGAGGTACAGCAGGGAGTGGGGATATGGTTGGGGAGGTGCAGCAGGGAGTGGGGATATGGTTGGGGAGGTGCAGCGGGGAGTGGGGATATGGTTGGGGAGGTGCAGCGGGGAGTGGGGATATGGTTGGGGAGGTGCAGCAGGGAGTGGGGATAAGGTTAGGGAGGTGCAGCAGGGAGTGGGGATATGGTTGGGGAGCTGCAGCAGGGAGTGGGGATATGGTTGGGGAGGTGCAGCAGGGAGTGGGGATAAGGTTAGGGAGGTGCAGCAGGGAGTGGGGATAAGGTTAGGGAGGTGCAGCAGGGAGCGGGGATATGGTTGGGGAGGTGCAGCAGGGAGCGGGGATATGGTTGGGGAGGTGCAGCAGGGAGCGGGGATAAGGTTGGGGAGGTGCAGCAGGGAGCGGGGATAAGGTTGGGGAGGTGCAGCAGGGAGCGGGGATAAGGTTGGGGAGGTGCAGCAGGGAGCGGGGATATGGTTGGGTAAATGCAGGGGGGAGGAGGTCAGGTTTACCCACCTTTTTCTGAGCACTGTCCTTCTTTTTCTTCTCTTCTTGCTTTTTCTTTTTCTTTTCTTCCATCAAATGATTCTCTTCTTGTGTTGCTTGCTTCTCTCGACTGGAAATAAAAAGGAAAAAAAGCTTTAACGCGCATGCGTAAGTACGGGAGTGAGCGCGTGTGTACGTGCACGTCTGGGTCAGCCTGAGGCCGAAGTGATGTCACACCTCCAAAGCCTTCCACAGAGACCCAGCCCCGCCTCAGACACAAGCGCGCGTGCGCTAAGGCTAACGCAGCTCTGCACTGCTCAGCGTACGGGCTGTGGAGCACAGGCCCGTCACCAGCACCGCCTCAGACCCACACACCGCCTCAGACACACACATCCCCTCAGACACACACACCGCCTCAGACACACACATCCCCTCAGACCCACACACCACCTCAGACACACACATCCCCTCAGACACACACACCGCCTCAGACACACACATCCCCTCAGACACACACACCGCCTCAGACACACACATCCCCTCAGACACACACACCGCCTCAGACACACACATCCCCTCAGACCCACACACCGCCTCAGACACACACATCCCCTCAGACACACACACCGCCTCAGACACACACCCCGCCTCAGACACACACCCCTTCAGACACACACCCCGCCTCAGACACACACACCCCCTCAGACCCACACACCCCCTCAGACACACACACCGCCTCAGACACACACACCCCCTCAGACCCACACTGCCTCAGACCCACACACCCCCTCAGACCCACACACCCCCTCAGACACACACACCGCCTCAGACACACACACCCCCTCAGACCCACACTGCCTCAGACCCACACACCGCCTCAGACACACACCCCCTCAGACCCACACACCCCCTCAGACCCACACTGCCTCAGACCCACACACCGCCTCAGACACACACCCCCTCAGACCCACACTGCCTCAGACCCACACACCGCCTCAGACACACACCGCCTCAGACCCACACCCCCTCAGACCCACACACCGCCTCAGACCCACACACCGCCTCAGACCCACACTTTAAAGAGTGCTCAGCAGGGCTCAGAAGGCTCCGGGGCAGAGGAAGCCTTCCCCCCCAAAAACGCTGTTTCTCTTGGCAGCTCCGGCGGGGGAGGCCTCCTTTCCCGTAAACCATCGGGGAGCTCTGAGGAAACGGGAGTGGGGGAGGCCGCCCCCTAACCGCGCCCCGCCTGGCGGTGGGAGGGGCCAGGACACGCCTTCCCACCCGACACCGAAGCCGTCAGCGATCGACCCACTGAGAAACACCCCTCAGTGAGAGGCGCGACGAAATTGAGCCAATTTACTCCAGTACCGCTTGTACAGCCGCTTATGAGGAAACAAGCGACATTATTTATTCCACAATTCCGGTCCGTGGGGTCCATCCGGTCCTTCAGCCGAAAAACATTTTTGAGAGCGCGTGCAGCCCAATGCCAGAAAAAACTAAAATAATAGCAATAAAAACGATAATAGGTTTCAGGGGAATACAGCTTTACGCCGTTTCGACAAAACCATTGACGACTTCTGAAAAAATTAAGAGTAAGATCAGGCTAAATATCTTCACTGGGGAATCAGGGAGACAAGAGGGGGGAGAGAGGGCGAACGAGAGGGAGATTGAGATGGAGAGAGGGAGACAGACAGCGAGAGGGAGATGGAGAGGAGAGTGAGCGGGAGATGGGGAGGAGAGAGAGAGCGAGCAGGAGATAGAGAGGGGGAGAGAGGGAGAGGGAGATGGGGAGGAGACAGTGAGAGGGAGATGGGGAGGAGAGAGAGAGCAGGAGATAGAGAGGGGGAGAGAGGGAGAGGGAGATGGAGAGGGGGACAGAGAGCGAGAGGGAGATGGAGAGGGGGAGAGAGATGGAGAGGGGGAGAGAGAGCGAGAGGGAGATGGGGAGGAGAGAGAGAGCGAGAGGGAGATGGAGAGGGGGAGCGAGAGGGAGATGGAGAGGGGGAGAGAGAGCGAGAGGGAGATGGAGAGGGGGAGAGAGAGGGAGAGGGAGATGGAAAGGGGGAGAGAGAGGGAGAGGGAGATGGAGAGGAGAAGAGAGAGGGAGAGATGGAGAGGGGGAGAGAGAGCGAGAGGGAGATGGAGAGGGGGAGAGAGAGCGAGAGGGAGATGGAGAGGGGGAGAGAGAGCGAGAGGGAGATGGAGAGGGGGAGAGAGAGCAAGAGGGAGATGGAGGGGGAGAGAGAGGGAGAGGGAGATGGGGAGGAGAGAGAGAGCGAGCAGGAGATAGAGAGAGAGCGCGGTGACCTGTTGACAACAGCAGATGGAGGCTGTCTGAGCGCCCGACATTCAGCTGCTCTCCCTCGTTAGCGCTCAGCCCCCGTTAGCGCTCTCCCTCGTTAGCGCTCAGCCCCCGTTAGCGCTCGCCCTCGTTAGCGCTCGTCCCCGTTAGCGCTCTCCCCGTTAGCGCTCTCCCCCGTTAGCGCTCTCCCCCGTTAGCGCTCGTCCCCGTTAGCGCTCTCCCCCGTTAGCGCTCTCCCCCGTTAGCGCTCGTCCCCGTTAGCGCTCTCCCCCGTTAGCGCTCAGCCCCCGTTAGCGCTCTCCCCCGTTAGCGCTCGTCCCCGTTAGCGCTCTCCCCCGTTAGCGCTCGTCCCCGTTAGCGCTCTCCCCCGTTAGCGCTCTCCCCCGTTAGCGCTCAGCCCCCGTTAGCGCTCAGCCCCCGTTAGCGCTCGCCCCCGTTAGCGCTCAGCCCCCGTTAGCGCTCTCCCCCGTTAGCGCTCGTCCCCGTTAGCGCTCTCCCCCGTTAGCGCTCTCCCCCGTTAGCGCTCTCCCCCGTTAGCGCTCAGCCCCCGTTAGCGCTCTCCCCCGTTAGCGCTCTCCCCCGTTAGCGCTCTCCCCCGTTAGCGCTCGTCCCCGTTAGCGCTCTCCCCCGTTAGCGCTCTCCCCCGTTAGCGCTCGTCCCCGTTAGCGCTCTCCCCCGTTAGCGCTCTCCCCCGTTAGCGCTCTCCCCCGTTAGCGCTCGCCCCCGTTAGCGCTCAGCCCCCGTTAGCGCTCAGCCCCCGTTAGCGCTCTCCCCCGTTAGCGCTCTCCCCGTTAGCGCTCTCCCCCGTTAGCGCTCGTCCCCGTTAGCGCTCTCCCCCGTTAGCGCTCTCCCCCGTTAGCGCTCTCCCCCGTTAGCGCTCGCCCCCGTTAGCGCTCAGCCCCCGTTAGCGCTCAGCCCCCGTTAGCGCTCTCCCCCGTTAGCGCTCTCCCCGTTAGCGCTCGCCCTCGTTAGCGCGCGGCACGGCGGGCGGGTCCGCAGCCAGGGGCCCTGGGCGCACGGCGCCTCCTGCGCCAAGGTCAGCGCGCACCGCCGCACACACAGAGACACGCCATCGCATTCACACGTCTAAATAAGCCGCACCTTCATCCAATTAGGCCGAATCGCGCAGGACACGGAGGGGTCAAGGAAAGAGCGCAAGACCTTCTCTGGCTGAAAAGTACATAACAGCATGTTCAATAAACCCGCTGTGACTCTATCCCCTGGATAAGCATAACACTGCATAAGCGCGGCTGAGGAAAGGCATGGTCTGCATCACGGTAACAGTGCGGAGTGCGGGGGTGCGGGGTGCGGGGTGCGGGGTGCGGGGTGCGGGGTGCGGGGTGCAGCGGACCCCCTGCTCTCTGAAGGACGCCCGTCTCTGCGGTCGTACGCACGAGCCTCCCGAGCAGGCACAGCTCTCCATTGTTCACCTCGCTCTAAACAGACAGCCTCTCGCCCGCCCAGGACAATGGCCCATTGTGCCGTGTCCCCAGCCAATGGAAGGAGCTCATCTCTGATCTCCGCTGGACCCACATTCCCTCCCGGGGCGCTCGTCCCCCTCGGCAGGGTCACAAAGGGAGCAGCTGACGCGGGGGAGATGCACGGGCTCAGCCGGGGGGGGGGGGGGGTCCGGCCTGCCAAAAGCCAATCTGAAAACTCATTTGCTGGTATTGCTGTTTGCTGGGGGGGGGGAGGTGATGCCACTCAGAGAGACGGGCGGATCATGACAGACAGTCTCGGGGACGAGGCTGGAGCAGATGGGGGGGGGGGGGGGGTCAGATCTGCCCGTTACCGACTCTATTCTCATCTTGGCCACCCTGCACATCGCGCCACATCCTTCCCATAGGCCGCCCCTTAATCCCACAGCCAATCACAGCGCGCCGACCGCCTCGCGGGCAGCCGGCCGGCCAGCCCGCCCGCCCACCCCACCCCGGGGGAGTTTTTGGAAAAAGGGGGAGGGAGGCGGCATGAAGGAGTGCTCCAAATCCCCCCCCCCCCCCCCCCATGCGTTCCGTGGAAAGGACAGTACAGCTTTAAAAATATCCCCAACCCTTTGTGCGCTGGAATTTTCCAAAGATCGGGGGGCTGACATCCCCCCCGCTATAAATAGCCGCTCCTATCTCCAGGCCTCCGGCTCGGCGTAGGGCGGCTCTGCGGAACCACGGCGGCTCCCCCGCTTGATTTGTACGCCAATTTACGGCCTGTCGAGCGCCCGCGCGTTCGTTCCTTTTTCCTCTCGCGTCGATTTACTGCGGCGAGTCGACGATGTCCTCCGCGCCGCGGCTGCAGCCGCAATCAACGCGCCGGCGTTCGCTGCAGTATATCCGTTTTTACTGCGGGCGCGGGCGTTAAAAAGGGGCCCTCTCAGATTAGCCCTCTCTTCCCCCGCTCGCCCAGCGGAGGGGGGGGGGGTGGTGAGCGGGACCGTCCCGCTGATTAAGACGATGCCGTTTTCGTATCGGGCCAAGGACGGATTTGTGTCATTTATCAGCGCACGAACAGGAGCCGCTTCAGAAGCCCATCCATCACCCTCGGCCCGTCGCCCTGGCGACAGGACCCGGGGAGGGCAGGAGGACGGGGGCGAGCCGGGACCGAAAGGAGATCTTCTCCTCGTGTCCGGAGACAAGCTGCCAGTCAGCCGGCCGGCCGGGCGGGCGGGCGGGCGGGCGGGCGGGGCCCAGGGCTGCCGCCCGTACGGGAGTGGAATTAAAAGGGCGGAAAGGAAGGGGTGTCCGGTGGCGCAGCCTGTAGAGCGCTGTCCGCATGCTCGTTGCGAGCCGCGACGGCGGCGGTTCGAGTCCGACCGCGAGACCTGCCTCTCTCTCCTCCCCTGTTCTTCCTGTCTCTCTACACTGTTCTGTCCAATGAATGCAGAAAAAGCCCAAACAAACAAAAAATGGCGGAAAGGAGGCGAGCGGGTGTCAATGTGAGATCGGGCCCGACGTCGGCGCTGCTGAAACTACCGAATCCCGCGTTCGCACAGCCAGCAACTGGGTGGAACGGGTCGCTCGAGTGAACTATACTGAGGGCAGGGAAGAGCATCCTGTGGTGTCCTCTAATTCAGCTACAAATATTTCTGATGAAGAGAAAAAACAGCAACACAAATGATAGCAGAGACATACGTAATAGATTACTATTTAAGGTTGTATTGTTATAGGCTACCATAGCTAAAATTAGCATTTATCTGGCTCGTGCGATTGTTGTATCGTTTTATTCGCACAATAATATAACTCGAATACCTTACCATCCATACCAACGGCAGTCACAAGTGCAGACTAAGCATCAATTTTAGGTGCTTGACCCTGCACTGCTGGTACGATACTGGGTTTGACTGCTATACCACAATTATAAGCTTTTCCTCCTTTTTTCTGCACAGAGTAAACCAGGCAGCGCAATTATTCACAGAAAGGTTTATTCACAGAAAGGTATTCTCGTGGCTGGAGAATAATAGGACGCTGGAAACTCTGATTGGCTGTTGATGGGCGATGCCCGGGAAAAGATAAACCGTGGGCGACATTTTTCGGGCGACTTTGGCTGTTCGCTCAGCTGCCCAGTAGCTGGCCGTCACTCAGCTTCATAGCGAATGAACGGACTTGAAATCTCAGAGACGTCAGACAACGCAGCCCTCAACCCTTCGCCTGCGAGCAGAACGGGGCGCGGCACGCATGGAGGAAGCATGGGGCAGGGGGGCACGCGGGCATGGGGCATGTGGCAGGGGGGGCACGGGGGCACAGGCCAGGAGGCAGGGGGGGCATGAGGGCACAGGCCAGGAGGCAGGGGGGTAACGAGGGCACGGGGCATGCCCTCTTCCCTTCCTCTCACATTCCCAAATGACTCTTACAGGAGGCCGGACCAAGGGCGGGGGCGGAGAGGGCATCCGAAAGAGCAGGGGGGACGTCCCGGCACGCACGCCACAAGTGTGGGGGGGGGCTCTGCACCGTGCAGACGGGACTGCAGCGTTACAAGGCCTCACAGCTGCGCCCACAGCTGTGTCCATTCCTCTCTCTCACGCACGCGCACACATGTACAGCTACACGCACATACGCATGCATACACACACATCACGCACACACACGCTCTCACATGTACAGCTGCACACACACACGCACACACACGCTCTCACATGTACAGCTACACACACATACGCACACATCACGCACACACACGCTCTCACATGTACAGCTACACACATACGCACACATACACACACATACGCACACGCACGCTCTCACATGTACAGCTACACACATACGCACACATACACACACATACGCACACGCACGCTCTCACATGTACAGCTACACACACATACATACACACACATTACGCACACGCTCTCACATGTACAGCTACACAAATACGCACACATACACACATCACGCACATGCACGCTCTCACATTACAGCTACACACACATACGCACACATACACACACATCACGCACGCTCTCACATGTACAGCTACACACACATACGCGCACATACACACACATCACGCACGCGCGCACACACATACTGTACATGGCCAAAAGTATACAGACATACAACTGACATGCAACATCTCATCTGAAATTATGGGCATTCATATAGTGTTGGTCCACCCTTTTCTGCTATCCAAAGATCGGGATAACAACCCCCACTCTTCTGGGAAGGCGTCATACTAGGGTGTTGGGTTTGCTGCAGGGATTTAATTCCATTCAGCCAGAAGAGCATTAGCGAGCTGGGTACTGATTGGGCGATTAGGCCTGGCTCCCAGATGGCTCTCCAACTGACACCAAAGGTACTGGATGGGGTTGAGGTCAGGGCACTGGGCAGGCCGGTCGAGTCCTTCCACACTGTTCTGGACAAAACCATCTCTATATGGACCTCGCTGTGTGCCCAGGGGCACAGTCGTGCTGAAACAGGGCCTTCCCCAAACTATTGATGAAGTACAGAACCATCCAGAATGTGATCATATGCCGTAGCATTAAGATTTGCCATCACTGGAAATAAGGGGCCAAGCCAAAACCATGAAAAACAGCCCCAGATACTTTTGGTCATATAGTGTACATACACATGAGCACGTACTCACTTGCAAATATGCCCCGATGCACATACACACAAAGACCTCTCACACACGTATGTGCATGCACGCACACGCACACTTTGACCTGAACACACACTATACTGTGCGGAGGACTGAACTTTCAAACATGCACGAAGACCTGGCATAAAAAGCAGCTGCGGGCCTCTGGTACCACGGTGAGAGGGGGGGGGAGAGGGGAGAGAGAGGAGGGGGAGAGGGGAGAGAGGGGTCAGAGGAGAGAGGGGAGAGAGAGAGGAGAGGGGAGAGGCCATCGGGACGGCAGCAGCCGAGCCCCAGAGCTCCCCAAAACAAAAGCAAAAAAAAACACTAAAACAAAAAGCACAACGGTGACAGTCACAGCAGCACCAATTAAAATACGGCAGCCGCTGCAGCCGGCGGAGTCTGGTGCTGCCGACAAACGGCAAGAACAAAGACGCGCCATCGTCTGCGGCGGGGGAAACAGGGCAGGATCCAGGCAAGGGAATAAACCCGCAACAGGCAGAGCGCGGGAGAGGAGAAGCAAGGCTGTTTATTTCATCCCTCCATCCCTCCATCCATCCATCCTGCTGCGTGGGAGTGTTTAGGGGCACCTTCGTGGAGAGGGCGGGGGGGGCTGGGGGCTGGGGGGCTGGGGGGGCGAGGCGAGGCGGGGTGAGCTGGGGGGGTGGGGGGGGCGAGAGGAAGCAGGGGCGGGGCACAGCGAGGGCCCTGTGTGCAGAACCAGACGTTCTGGGCACGGGGCCAGAAATGCCAGCGCTGTAAGACAAACTGAGCGCGGCGGCCCCGAGGGGGGGGGCTCTAACGCTAACCCCCCCCCCCCCCCCCTCACCCCAGCCCCCCGCCAGCCGTCCTGCCGCTTCAGAAACCCGCCGCTGCCCCGGCACTTTTACACGCCAGCTAACCGACCTGCGGCCTCGCCCGGGACACACCCGCGAAACGGAACGAGCGGTCCGAACCAACGGGCCGACACGCCGCCGCGTGCCCCTCTCCGACAGACCGCCACGCCCGCTCAGCGCTGAACCGGGCCTGGTGATGCCGAGGACGCCGGGGGGGGGGGGGGGGGGGGGGGGCGGCCCCCTCCCTGTTAAACTCCGCTCCAACGACGGCTTACTCCACCGCAGAAAGAAAAACCTGAGACCGCAGGGTTTGCTTACTGTCCAATGAGCTTTATCTACACCGCGCAAAGCAAAGCCAGCCCCGTGTAAAACGACACACTTCAGTCACTTATCGCCCTCTTCCAGGAATCACGCCGCCGGGGCTCGGAATGGAAACTTAACCATGACGGGTTACTGTGACCCAGAGACTACCGCATCATTACTGAGCCTTATAAACAAACAACATCAACACACACACACACACAAAACAAGCAGAGGGCCATCTGCACTCCCACTGCTGCCACCGCCAATGACATCATCCTACAAGGCAGGACCCCCCCGCGGCGGGCGCGGCCTAGCCGTTAGCCACCTGTGTGACACGAGTGCTCCCGTACAGCCAATCACGGCCCTGCCGGAGCCACGCTCGCATCCTCTGTTTGCCGCTCCCGCCTGGCGCTGTACACAGGGCCTACGTGCACATGCTCGATCAACCCAAAGCAACACAGCCAGCGGCGAAAGCACCCTGGACCGGATTAGGAATGATCCAGCGGGTTTTTCACTTCCTTAATGGAGACTCAACTCAATCACTGCAGGCCCTGTTGAGCCTGTCCAGCTGTGGTTACAGCTCTAACACCAACTCCTCATTTCTTAATTATTGCCTTTTCAAGCCCGGCCATCGCAACTGTCCACCCACCCCATACATGCCTTGTGGCTACATGCGAGGACGCAGGAAGTACACCTGGCCGCCAAGGGGTTGGGTCTCCAGGCCGGGCCGTTCTTATTGGCTGACGGGCACACATAGCAGCAGCCAACGCAGCCCTCGTCAGTAAAAAAACGTCAAGGAACGGAAAACCCGGAAACGCAAACCCCGATTTCTCGCCGACGACTTTAACTGAAATCACCATTCTGCACACAAGACCTCATTAACGTTACATACGTGCGCTCGTACATCCATGTGCACAGGGGCTACATTCACGCTTCATAAACCACCAACGACGCAAACCGATTTCTCCGGGTGGATTTCTCCTAGCGCTTGGCACATTTCGGCACGTTTAAGTGCGCATCTCGAATGCCAAGAACGGATGCAGTTCCGGGACTACAAAATGACATCACCGGCCGGTCTTCCACTGGCAGCGCCGATAGGGCACGAGTAGGACGTGTGAAATGACTCGGTCACTGAGAGAGGCCCAGAGAACAGCTCACAAGCAGGGAGGAGAGCAGCTTCACTCTAACAGGAGGCGCACGGCTCCTCAAAAGGGCTCTACGGACCACGGCGGCGTTGAGCTGAGGGGCCGCCGTTCTCATCCATTTCATTCTTGCACTTCACAAAAGGAGGGGCAGAATAAGAAGGCAAGAAAGGCAGGGTAACACAATAAGAAATGTGGCGGTCCAGTGCGTAGTCAACACTATTGACTCTGTAGAGGAGAGTGAAAGGCCCCTTGCGCTGTGCTTAAAAAGATTACTGCATTTCCACCGAGCTCCACCAAAGAGAGATCAGCGAAATGGGACCGCAATGCGTGTGGAACATGTACAAAAACAACGCACACGCAGGGCAGGTCCATGATGTCATCGCCACACAGGAAACAGCACGGCCACCTTGTCAGAGCTGAACTGGACAATCAGGACGTTTCCAAGGATACAGAAGTGCTAAACCACCTAACTGTGTCCATAGCCTTAGCTGCTCCATACACATTCAACCAAAAAAAGGCAGGGGTCACCAAAACATTTTCAAGCTCCAATGTATATAGGCTATGTTAAACAAAATGATTTGTTCTCTGAGAACAACCCATTAGTTGTTCTTTAAAATATTTATTCTTATACGTAAGTGGGGAACAATGACACAACAACCCGTTTTACACATCTCTAAAACTATTTTAACTTTAAAATAAAATTTAAAAAATAAAAAATCTCACACGGCGCTCTTCAAAAAACTGTGTGTTGTGCATTTTGACTTAAATTCTTCAAGAATTGATTCACCCAAACATCTGCAGTTCACTTTTACTGATAACAGAGCCCCGTTTGCTATTCAATGTGCACCGTGCACACATTTGTACAGGTGATATTTATTCTCAAAATGAAGCATTCTTCCTCTCCCCGCTTCAGACCTTATGAACATATGGGATCATACTCTGCATCTAACGAGTCCTCCAAGTTTGCCTAGCATGTCTTCTGCACCAACAGGCACAATTATTATTATAATAATAATAGCATTCACTTATATTAAGCTAGGCATGAACGAGGTGGTTACAGAGTATAAACTGGCTGAGACCACTGTGGCCATCATAAATGAGCTAATTGTTGTAGGTGAACCTTGCATGACATCCAGAATTCTCACACCGTGTGTCTGAAGAGAGCAATTTTAAGCAAAGGTCCATAAGGACACCCCTAAGAGCAGAAACAGCCAATCAATGCAACACAAACTGCACTGTAATCAAGGCAACCTGTGTGGTCTTCGAAGCTGAAACACCTCGGGCTACAAAGACATACGACCGCTTCAATGAGGTCTAAATTACATGCACGCGGTCCTGAGAGCGACAGAGCCAGCATCATAAAGGGATGTGTTAACAGCAAAGCGTGTAATTACTGCAAACATACACCCAGCCTAACTGTTCCACATAGCACTGAAAAGTCCTGAATGCAGCAGGTCTGCACTCCGACAAGAGACAGAAATCGAAGAGGACGGACAGCATCTTGGGTCATTTTCCTGATGACTGGTCCCATCCTTCTTCCCCCGTGGTCGACCAGAGTTCCAAATGGAAATTGAATTCATCCAATCATAATTCACCTAGAAATCATTAATTGTCTGGGCTGGTTAGTGGTCTACAGTATCCTGTGCACCCAGACACCTGATGGTGCTTTTCCCCGGAGAACAAGAAAGAAGTCACCGGGAGCGCCAGGTTCTGCTATGTAGACCTCGATCTCCAGAGGGTGTTCGCGGCCACTACGACAGTCAAACCCAAACTCTTTAATTACACCACCTGAAATCTCCTGGGGGAAAAAAAACCAAAAGCCCTCCCCCAGGAGATGCAAGGCAAACACATCTCCAGCCTAACCACAGCCACGCCTCCGTGGCCACCTGCAGCAATAAGCTCGAGCAGAGAGCACGCGAGCAGCCAAAGAAATGGCAGCTTGTTTGGTTCTGGCACAAAAGATTCCGAACGCGAATTTATTGAAGTCACGAGCCGCACTTGGATTGCGCCATCTTAAGAGTGTTAAGTGCAAAGATGCGGCTGTAATGGCAGCCGTTCCATCTGTTTTTCCAGGCAGAACTACCCTGGCTCGCAGTAGTAGCCTACTCTTCCACTAGCATTTCTGGACCAGTGTGGAAGAACAGGGAAGCCTGCCACTTCAGCCTGACCACAAAACCACGCTGCTCCATTTGTGTAGGAATGCCGTCAGAATGAAACAACTTGCGCAAGTGGAGCGTTAAAAACTCGAGCAGTGTGGGCTACACAGGTGGCAGTGTTCAATTAACACCTAGGGCAGTAAACTTTCAAGAGGAAATCCTTTTCACTAGTCCAGCAAACCAGAACGTATTTGATTAGGTTAATTTCATAACAGACCAAAAGGTAAACAGTCTATAACACTGGCAACTTTAAACAGGAATTAGGATTAGTCAGAATGTACGATGGTGCCCTTTTGAACAGGTAGCAGCGCTCAATCTTGTCTGATTCGCTGGAACCTTGGCTGTGGGGCAGGAGACGCTTTGCGAGAGGAAACGCGACAGAACCGCAAATCAAAACGAGGCCAGATTTTTCAGTCTGTGGTTCTCGATCCGAGTCCCGTCTGGTTTGTTTCCGTTCGTGCAGAAAGCAGCGAGCGGGGCGGCTTTCTCTTCCTGCGGCAGGGCCGCTCTCCTCAGCTCTCCTCAATTAACTGGCAGGGGGGGGGAGGCCGGCCCCCACCCTGCTGCCGGACATTCCCCTGGACCCACGCCAAGGTACACAGAGCCTCCGCGCTCGCTCCCCCCACACACCCCCCCAAAATCCTGCCCTGCTGCTCACATGGGCCAGACAGCCTCCGACTTCCTGATTTCAGGCTCTTACATCAGGGAGCAAGCCTGCACAACGTGCACTCGCGTTGTGCACACCCCCCCCCCCCAGCCCAAAAAAAAAAGATCAATTATACATACATGTTGTATCAAAGAAAGTAATCATTTGTTTTTAATCCATGCATTTGTGTCACTACTCCCTCTACAAACCGCAGCAATTTATTTATTTATGCAATTTGTTTCAGTCCCACGGCACCAACAGCAGGCTACAGCTGCCTGTCATAGGAGAAGCACTCACTAAAAGAACATATTTCAAAGGTAAGATTTTTTTACAAAGCTCAGATGTGTAACGATAATACAACCCTATTAAAAGAGGCATCAATAAAGAACAGCATGCGGTCTCGGGCAAAGTACACTCTTGACACCATTTTCATTTCACTCTTGAAATACCCTTATATCATTTATCACACTAAGTGTATTATCCCTGAGAATGCCACAATAACAGGCATTGCTACAGGGCAAATCCAGCAGAAGTCATTGAAATCTGCACGCTGCTGTCCTTCGTGTTTTGTCTGTGCCAGGATCGGATTCACAGAATCATCTATGCTCTGAAAGCATATGTCACAAACAGCACATACTTCAGACCTGGTACTTTAAAAAAAAAGTAACGGTGAGAACAAAAAAAGGGGGGGGGGGGCCTGACCGAAATGATACTGCATGAGTGACTGCAACATATTTGCATTTTTTTATTTTTTTAAACACCAATTACAACTTCGTACAAACAAATAATTCTGAACAGTGCAAGCCACCAGCCACCATTCTCCTGACTACATGGCGTACGGGTTAAGTACACCACGACAAGCTGTGACCCCTGCGGCCAGCATCCAATCAGGACAAGAATGGCCACCAAACCTCAAAGATAACTTCTGATGTGAGGGTCTGAGTTGGGGTGGCCTTCACCGGTAACTGCAGACACATGACGAACAGAACAGTATGATAATCAGGAGGCCAAGTGGCTTCCCCCCCCTCCCCCCCCATTCAATTTCAGTGAATGCAGAGACCCCCCCCCTTAACAGGCTTGGGTGCTGACAGAGGCCCCTTGACCCTGCAGAGAAAGCTAAGGGCTTGGCAGCTGGGCCACTCCGCTGTGGAGGGGAGGTGGGGGGGGGGGGGGGGGTGGGGGAACCCTGCCTGATTAACCACTGCAGCACATTAACCAAGCATGCCCCCCCCCCCCAGCCCAACATTAATGTCACACTCCCCAGTAAGCATGTCAGCATTCTCAGCCATAGCTCCACACATTTCACTGGCCCACTGGTGACTGACGACAGAGTTAATGCCGTGGTGACAGAGATGTCAAATAAGGGGAAAGAAATTGAAGGAGAAAATGATGCTCTTCAATTAAGACACGCAGGAAAGATATCAAAGCTGCAGCCCCGTGCCTGGGGACAGGACGCATCGCGAATGCAATGCAAGTCAGCGGCGGAATCAAAACCCTCGTGCGACTTTCACAGCATCGGAAACCAAGGCATGTCCTTATCGCTCCTTTACACAACAGCTGCAATTTCTCCCGGAGATAAGGCATATGCAAAGATGATAACAACAGGAAATTAAGAACGAAATGCAGATACATATATTGCCATAATACAAAAGCATGCAAGGTACAAACACAGGAAACTGACTACAGTGTATGATGTATGATATACTCTTAATATGTGGTTCTTAATCAGAAGACGGATGTATCACAAAACACATTACATTTTTATTGGGAAACATACCAGTCAGAAAACTCAAGTCAATTGTTTATTGGCGGATTCCTTGACTGACACACACACGCACGCGCGCGCGCCACACACACACTACTATACTCGTCCACACATCATCTGCTTCCGAGTACTGCTAGGATATACCAAGACGGTGTACCAGAGTGCCCTATCTGTGTACTTGCAGCCAACAGTAAATGCGCGTATGCTTTAGATATTCTGGAACGTAGTGGTGGAAGGTCGAATCGTTTCATCGCTGGCTGTGGAATCAGTAATAAAATTATTACTACCTTGTTAAAAAAAGCGTGGTCTTTTTTATTTTTCCGGTAATCCAACTCATTGATTTGAGCCATGTAAAAGAAAGGGGTCAAACCTTCAGAGCTCGCACCGATAGCATAATACCAAGAAGCCAACAAGACTTAAATTAAAATTTCCATATAGTATGCGGTATCCGTCACATTTCTGTTGCGTTTGCTCATATTTACTTAGCTCGGCATGACGCACGCATAGATAAAATCATTGCTTGTTTTCGAGTATTTTAATAAGAAATGTACATTTTTAAATACTGGTAGGACAGCTTCTTGGCTGGAAAGCACTTCTTGCGGGCATTCTTGCTTGCGTTGAACAGCAAACGTTACGTTCTTTATTCAACGCTAACCGACTACGTGTACAATTTTTTAAATCCATAAATTGTTTATTTTGTTCAGAAGGTTAAATCCAGTTACACTTAAACGAGTCCATCCCATAAGAAAATCTGAATACACCATAATTGATAATATCCATTGCATTTTCTACAAGTCATTTCATATTGCTCTCTCAAAGGTTATCAAAGTTACACTGCATAGAAGGACACAAAAAAATTCTAATGCGTTTCTCGTTCGATGTACCGCTAAAATATCTAAAATGCTTAAACAAATACAAATCAATGTTTGTATTATTCTATTCTGAGAATAAGGTCAAATGTGAATCAGATGTGATACGTTAAAAACTGAATTATTTGTTTTTGCAAATACCGTTTCAGCCCTCAATGGCGTATATCGCATAATATTCGATTTTATCGGTGCAGTAACTGCAGTTATCTCGTTAGACGGTTTATTCTCTAAATTGTTGAACATGCATGACCTATATCAATGAATAAAAATAATAAAACATCCAATGCCGGAGTAATAATAATAAAACCGCACAGATTACTAGTAAATAAATGTTCGAAATTTTCAACGTCAGCAAGCGAAGATAAGGAGCGTTAGCTGCCAACCTAGTAACTTGCAATGCTTAAAAAACCGACGGAGGAAATAGAGTTGCGCTACCGTTTTCTAAATGCAATCCACAGTAGCCGGTACGATTAGCTGGTTAAAAAAAAAAGAATTTAAATTCGCCGACGATTCATATGGTAACATTATGAAGCAACCCAAATAACTGGTTAGCGAGCTAACATTAAATAACTGCCATCACTAAAAGGGAGCCAGCAACAAATCGCAACATCGCAAGCAAACGTTAACTTACCGAGCTGATGTCGCCCATAACCCGCAACGGTACCCAACAGCAGAGCTGGCTACCATACTAACGTTAGTTATCAACAAATGACCGGTCCTGGCAGTCCAGGTTATAACCCTGCATGCTCTAGTCTAAAACGACCAAAATGGTAATTTCAGCATTCAACATAACTAGCGAATGGTAATGAACACATTTTCTTACCTTAATAATCACAAGTTGGGCTTTGGCAGGTTTCAAAATAAAGATTGTTGCACGAAGAAACAAAAGCAGAACATCTTCTCCCTTATCTTTTCTGAAATGTACCCGTAACTAATGACAAATCAGGCGAGCAGTCGCAGTAAGTGCCTAACCAGCTTAGCGAACAATCGCAAAAATATTACTTAAGCAGCCTTTGTTTAGTAGCGAGTTTGCTATCTGGAATAAAAATTAAGCATACACTTGCTCCACGAGCAGGAATTGTTTTCAAATTAGCAATCCAAGAACATAACAGAACTTCAAAATTAAAGCGCTGCTAGAGGAAAATGATGTCAATAATTGTTTGTCTGTTAGCTTGCTAGCAAGCTAGCTAGCCAGCTAGCAAAAGCAGGAGCACATACTTTGCTAGCTAGCTCTACTAGCTAGCTAACTTAGCTACCTAACTAGCTAGCTAGCTAGTCAGCTATGTCAGTACTTATAGCTAGCGAACTATTCACTAACTACAATTTGGGGAAAAAACGAAACAGGCAGTTACAAGTTTTTTTTCTGGCGACTTCACATCGAAGACGATGGTTGTTATGTTAAAGTGCAAAATAAATGCTTTAGCTAGCAAGCTAGCTAAAACCTGCGCCTAGCGAGCTATCCAGTTTGCAAAAATGCAATTTAAATCCAAGAAAGGAATTTCTTGAGATATCCAATTCTTGGAGAGGAAAGACTGACCCAGATCTCCGTGAAAATAAAAATAATTCGCTATTAGCAAGCTGTAGTAATCACCATACAGAGCTTTCAGTGATTTCTCATTGACGGCGCTCACGCAGCCATTTTGTTGAAACTGACAACGGCTGCTTGCTTCTAAGCCGAAATAAAACAGGAAGTGGCCCCCGTGCCCCAGCTGCTGGTCACGTGATATCAACTAACAAACAAACTCTCTCCTCTCTAAAAAAAGATACACACGTTAGCTCCGCCTTTTCGTTTCCCTGACAACGGCGGTCTGGCAACCTATCATCCCGTCCAGCTCTCAACCGAGACTGCGAGCCTTGCGCCTGCGGATGAACAATTCCGTGCAATGCCAGTTCATGGGAATTAATGCACATCATAGTCCAGTCAACTGTACAATCGAATCCTAAACAATTGTGTATAATACAAACAATTTCAATGTTAAAATTGAAAGCTTTTATCCCTTTAGCGTGAGGTACTAGGCAAACCAAATATGTATGCTTATTGTTACCATTGTCATTATAAAAGTTAAAGGTTTCGGTAAAGATTTACCAGCAGGACGCACGCGCACACGCGCGCGCGCACACACACACACACACACACACACACACACACACACATATATATATATTTATTTATTTATTTTTTCTTTTTTTTTCAGCATGGTCGGTTTTTATCCATAATAATACAGGAGATCTATAAAATTTACAACAGAACACGAAGGATTTCTATAATCATTCCCATATTTAAAAAAAAAAAAAAAAATCCCCATAAGATAAGGACTGCATGTTGGCAGTTTACATTTGTGGAGGACTTTGCTGGCAATAGATGAGAGAAACTACAAGTACAGTAGCTCGCAGAGACAAATTACATGGAACAGTGCAGAAACCAAATTAAATATCTGTTTTCCCAACAGACCTCTGTGCCATAACTGTCACCCTACTCCTGACGTATCTTGCTGCTGCGCTGGGCTTTGGCCCCCACTCATTCACAGCTCGCTATTCTCATGGAAATGTCTGCAGTCTTTGGAAGTAGGTCAGGACTTGGGTTCACAAAGGATTCAACTGACCACCAGCACCTACACAAGGCCAAAAAGCAGAACCAGGACCAGAGAAGGCTTTATTGCGGTTTGAAATCTCTCTTTGTTTTTGCAGCTGACCACCAAGTGAAAAAAGCCTGAAACGCCTGCGTGTTGACGGCTACACCATATTAAATGGTTGAGTGAATTAAAAAAAAAAAAATGCTTCTTGCCCTTAAATACATTAGTGTAGAGTTATTTTGGTAAATTACCCACTGTAAGTGAAGGAAACGCATTATCTTTTTTTTTTGCATTATAACTACGTAAAGTCAAAACAATTATCTTTAAATATCACACAGGAATGGCAAGTGAAATGAAAGGGCAGGGGGTGTGTGAGGTAGGGGGAGGGGTGCAATTGTTGTGACTCCTTCTGATTTCTGAGATGCGGCTGTTGTTCTTGCATTTAGCGTGTATCAAAACTGTTTTCAAAAATTGCCAAATGGTAGTAGTAACATGCTTGTATCTTTATAACAACCCCCAAACAGACCACAGTCCAGTGCGCACGCCAGATCTCCGGTTTCCAGGAACAAGCAAATACCATGGTTTACCTCGAGCAGGGTGGAGTGGTGCACTGTCCAGGGTTCCTGTTTCGGGGTCAGGGGGGGTGGAGGAGCCTGCTATTGTGCTCTGTCCTTCAGACATTTTAAGAAGGCACTTTCGTGTGCCACGTTTTTAGCGAGAAAGAAACAGGAATCCTCCACTGCTCTTCAACCCAAGCGGTGCCACATCGCACGCAGCGAATGAGAGAACAAAGGGGGGAAAAAAGGAAGCCATGTAGATGTCATTCCCCATGCACGCCCACTCTAACTCATCTCCCCTCTATCTTTTTGAAGTGTCTCAGAAATTTCTTAGACTCTTAGCCAATTTTGTTAATTGCTTTCACATTTAAGCCCCTGGTGATGGCGGCGAGGCAGTGAAAAGGTCTAGCTGACATTCTGATAAGAGGAAATTCAGACACAGGCTTACAGCGATGTTGGCAATCGCTCACTCATTCCTGCTCGGAAAGTCTTTTCTTTCCTCTGCCTTTTCTCTGCTCTTGTCTTTTGTTTTACTTCTTATTTAATCATGCCCAGCTCCACATAAGGTTTTCATTTCAAGCATCCCCTAGGATCTTGCCAAACAACACATGTGCTTGCTGGCCTGCCTCTCCCTCTCTCTCTCCCTCTCTCTCTCTCTCTCTCCCTCTCTGTCTCTCTCCCTCTCTCTCTCTCTCTCTCTCTCTTTCTCTCTCCCTCTCTCTCTCTCTCTCTTCCTCTCTCTCTCTCTCTCCCTCTCTGTCCCTCTCCCTCTCTGTCCCTCTCCCTCTCACTTTCTCTCTCTCTCTCTCTCACACACACACACACAAACTCTCTCTCACTCTACACACACAAGCATATATACACATGCACAGTAAACTGTAAATGTTATTACGCTGCTGCTCAAAAGAACAAAGAGAAAGCTTCATTAAAGACAATTTACTGTTATGAAGCACTTCTATTGCAATTGACTAATTAACTGGGCATGACAAGAGTCTTAGGTGAATCTTCAAAAAGAGGCTTGCTTGAGAAAGTTTTAGTGAATGTGAAAGTCCTAGTCTCTGGATATTTGTGGAGGAATAGACAAGCTGTCTACAGCAGTCAATATTTCAGTACTGTTATAATGTTAATCCCCTATCCCTATTTGCAGATTATGCCATTATCTCTTGGAATCACCTGAATAAATATGATCAGCACAGAGGCCAAATATTTCACAAAGCAATGAGCCGTAACTTGATCTAACTAAAGACACATTTCTTAGCTAATAATTTATGACCTCTGATTCTATGAAGTTACATACAGCTATGCAGATGATAATTTTTGCATTAATTCTAAATATAGAAAAGACAAAGCCTGAAGATGATTATGTAAGGCAGGAATAAATTAGCTTTTGTACACACGTTAGACACATTTCTAAAGGTATCAGTTGGTTCGGGCAATATTTTGCCGACTGATGAAGCAAAGACAACAATAAAATGACACACAGCCCAGTGTGAAGGGAGGACACCAGTCATGACTTATAGTAATTGATAATCGCCTGTCATGGCAATCCCCATTCATTACTCGTTAGATCCAGAAAGCAAGAAATGAGAAAACACAAGGGATTCACAGGGGTTAAAGATGGCCACAGCCAGCCCCGCAAAACAAAGGGTGCGACCTTCAGCGTCACCTCAAGGTCAGACACCCATATCGATCAGGGTCAGCACGGGTCAATGTATGACCGCACAGGCTGTGGGTGATTCCAGTTACATATTAGCAATTCCTGCGACGTCTGTCCAAAAGACGGGGGTCAAAACGGGAAGAATACAAACAGCGCGGCTGCATCCGCACGTCCGTGTCAAAAAAGCACCAGTGGGGGGGGGTAGGGAGGGGGAGGGGGGGGGGGGGGGGGGGTTATAACTGTTGAGGTCAAAATGGCCCGGAGCACCCACCGCGATTAAGCGGAGGGATCATTTTCATTAGGTGCCGTAAAGAGCAGGATTACGGGTTTCGGAAGAGTCCGGTGAAACCAGGAGGGGGGGCGAGCGCTGTTTACTGATGCGCCGCGGACCTCGTCCACGAAACGACCCCCAGTGCGGCCACATGGGGGGGGGGGGGGGGACAAGACAATAACGGGCAAGTCTGGGGCTGGGAAACTGAAGCAGTGAGTGGAGGGAGCGCTACTGAGCGAGCGAACGGTAAGCAGCGTAGCGCAATGGGGCAGCGCCCCGGTAGCTGCTTTAATTTCCCCGGAGAGCACTGAGCAGGTAGAGGCCAGGACAGGAGAGGGGAACGAGCAGGAGCGGGCGGGCCTGGCCGCGAATAACAATGTCCAGAGCCGCTGACTACGCCGGCAGGAGAAACCTGGAGCACGCCGCGCGGGCGGCGAGGACAGACGCTTCCGCGCGCCAGAAACGCGGCGAACGCGCTTTCAGCGATCGAACCAGCGGGGACAATTATCTTCTGAGTTATGGAACACCATGAGCCATTAACAAATATTTGCTTTAAAATAACTATTTAAAATATGTTGAACGTGTTAAAATGCTGAGTGGCTTCTTATAATCCGCTGCGTAACATTTGCTATTAAACACACACAGAGTGACAATTGTTCTAAGTCGCGTGATCCACGATCACTTCAATGAATGATCACTGCACAACAATAACTGAGGAAAATTGAACTTTGTATGCAACACGCAGCAGGCCTTCCACCCCCCAGATGCATTAATTACAGCAACATTAGACCAGCACGCATTTTATAATGTTTTGGGAACAGACTGGTTAATCAAATTTATTACACACTTATTCTTAATTGAATGCCTGTAGGGAT
Source organism: Anguilla anguilla (assembly GCF_013347855.1). Lineage (NCBI taxonomy): Eukaryota > Metazoa > Chordata > Actinopteri > Anguilliformes > Anguillidae > Anguilla > Anguilla anguilla. The sequence continues at coordinate 69,313,293 of NC_049202.1, read as the reverse complement.
TCAATTGAATAATTAACTACTAACAAGCAATTGTTTTTTTTATCTCATCAACGGCGAGCAAGCCAGTGAAATGGAGATAACTGTGATCCGTGGCTGAGCACGCAACTGCTTTCATCCACAGGAACGCACAGCTTGCACAGCCTCTCAGCTGGAGGTGAAGCCCGCTGCCTTGTGTTGGGAAAATCTTATCATGCACCGTTCCTTTATTGTCAAACCTGCTGACATAAAAATTGAGAAATTCTCGTCAATTATATATATATGTCTCAAGGTGAATTTGAAAAGGTAACGTTACATCTTTTTCACCAAAAAAAAAAAAACTATCTTCCAAGCGCTACGCATACCCGGGCTGACAGAATCACTGATGACCAGTGTGGGTGGCGCAGCAGCGCTGAGATCGAGATTGAGATGCCGTTTTAAAGCACGACCTTGAAAACTCACGCTGAAGATCACGCTTTTTTTCCCCCCCTCAGGTTTTTTGATAAAAAAATAAGCAGCTCTGTATGCCTGCGTGAGCTGAGATAACATATTCTGACCTTCGCTTGATCTTCCCTCAATCAATAATCTCATCTGCGGCCGAGCCGCTTTCACAGATTAACCCGCCGGATTCAGGCCTCAGCCAGAGCCTCCCCGCCGGCCAGATCGATCCGGCGCGGCGGCATCGACAGACCCAGACCGTACGGACAGGAGCGGCTGATTTATTATCGCGCGCCGCGCTGCCGCAGCGCTCGGAGAGAGGGGGCCTCCCCTCGGTCGGGCTCTGCTCCTCCGGCTGAGCGGGCAACGCTGGGTTGTGAGGCCCCCTCGAACAGCCGCCAAGCGCTCTCAACGAGGACCGCTACGGTCCGGTCCCGTCAGCAGATCCATCAGAATCCAGCGGCGCGTCGTTAACGCAGCGACCGACGCTGACGCCTTCAGACACAATAAGGCCTCGCGGGCATGGGGGGGGTGTGGGGGGGGGGGGGGGGCGGGCTATGGCGTACGAACAAACAGACACGGACCGACCAGTCGGAGGCCAAGATCAGCCGAGGCCAGCGATTTCAATCTTTTTCTCCGCTTGGCACGTAGTCTCCCCGTAATTGAAACAAGCACAGGCAAAAAAAGGGGGCCAGGAGCGATATTTTGGAAGGGTATTAAAGGAGGGGGGGGGGGGGGGGGGGCAGATGAATTCAGTGTGCGCCGGGCGGGGCGGCGGGAGGGCCGGAGCTCTGAGAGAACGGGCTGCTGCAGCCGGGTTGTTGTGAGCTCCGTCGTCCCCTTCTCTCCCCGCGCCCGCGCGTCACTTTGATTAATGCCGCTTTCCTTTCAGTGACCCCCAAGGTCAGCGGAACAGCGGCAGCGAAGCCTCCCCGACTCCGGCTGACACTGGAGGGGGTAACGGCCGCATAATTCACTCCCCGAAGGAGCCTCTCCGCCGCAGCTCCAATCTGAAATGTAATCAAACGGGCTGTAATGCAATGTGCTTCAGGAGATCACAGAGAGTACTGAGGAAACACACGCACACGCGCGCACACATGCACACACACACACACACACACACACACACACACACACACACACACACACACACACACACACACACACACAGACACGCACACATACACACACACGCACCCAAACACACGCACACACATGCACGCACACACACACACACGCACATATACACACACAGACACGCACACACCCATACACACAGACACGCACACACATGCACGCACACACACACACACGCACACATACACACGCACACGCACACGCACACGCACACACATATACACACGCACACGCACACGCACACACATATACACACGCACACGCACACGCACACACACACACATACACACACACGCACACACACACACACACACATACACGCACACGCACACGCACACGCACACACACACACACACACACACACACACACATACACACACACGCACACATACACACAGACACGCGCACACATGCACACACACACACACACATACACACACACACACACACACGCACATATACACACACAGACACGCACACACCCATACACACAGACACGCACACATACACACACACGCACCCAAACACACGCACACACATGCACGCACACACACACGCACACATACACACACACGCACCCAAACACATGCACACACATGCACGCACACATACACACACAGACACGCACACACCCATACACACACAGACATGCACACGCACACACATACACACACACGCACACAAACACACACACACACACACAAGCACACAAACACACATACACACACACGCACACAAACACACACATACACACGCACACACACACACATACACACATGCACACGGACACACACACATACACATACACATGCACACACACACATACACACACGCATGCACACACACAAACACACAGGCACGCATGCACATGTACACACGTACAACACAAAAGCACTGACACACATGCACACTCATACTTGCTCGCTCACACCTGCATATGCACACAACACTTTTTCTCTCACAATCACACACGCACACATACATACACACGCACACACACAAAACACTGGTTTGCAGTCACATGGTTGTGAAAACCCCACATACAGCTTCTGCAGTTGCCTTCCCTTCTCTGTAATGCAGAGGGACATAACTAGCGACTCGCCGGGCTGTTGCTAGCGCTTCATACCTCACACAGCAACACCATTCGCCTCTTCATTAACGGAGTCACCACGGAATCATTATTCACTCAATTATTCAGAGCGACTTAGAGGGACATCGCGGTAAGCGCCGATCAGGAGAGCCACAGGAACAAGGCCATGTGGCACAGAGCAGAATACAATGCGTACAATGAAGCGTCAAGCTAAAAAAGTGGGAATAAAAGCACGAGAACCAATCACGTAGAAGGATATACTTAATTTTAAATCAATCTCAGAGAGTCCCATGGGGTGATGCATAAGTTGAGGTGATGTCATAGAGTTGCCTGGGAAGCAGGGTTTTTAAAGGCCATGCTTGCTAGTATGTATCCCCACTGAACTGGTGCCACAGAGACAAGGCTGCAATTACTCCTGGGCATTTTCAATTGGAGAGCAAAGACAAAAATGCAACAAAATGTTGTTTTAAAAAAATAAAAAAAAAACACTCACAAAAGCATTCCAAAGCAAATGACATAGACAGTGACCAACCATAGAACCATACATGACATCATAAAGCTCCTAACCCTGATCTATGCCATGTCATAAGCTTTTTCTCTGGGATGTCTACAAGCGTTTTTTGCTATAAATATGTACAGCTGGATATTTATGGATCAAGTGTAGGGCTTTGAATTCAGCAGGGACTTGACACTGTGTCCTTCTGGTTAGCGAAGCAGGGCTATTATTAATACTCGGCACTGTTGTCTCTTTATAGTTTAAAAATAACTTATGACATTTTATCAATGAGTCCACACCAAGCCAATTCCTTATCACTAATGCTCTGCAAGTAATTATTGCTGTAACAGTTGCTCTGAAAATGATGTAAACAGAAAGGACTGACTGTACAGTAATCATACTGTGAAGAAGTGAAAAAGGAACCTTGAACTGTACTGCCCAACAAATCAGTGACCAAGATGAAAAATTATAGATGGTTTTAGACCGACATGGCACCATGATCTTGGTGATCAGACACGAGCCACTAGATTCCCCTTTTTCTTTTTTTTCACAGGTTTGGGTCTCAGTCATTGTGTCTGGCTTGTGAGGTGCCCCCTTCCCCTCCCCCCTGTGTTTCACTCACTGCTGCTGGCTGAGATTCCAGAAAAAAGCACCCTCTGAATTTCAGTCACCACCCGCCTCCCCCCCCCACCCCCACCCCCACCCCACCCCACCCCACCCCTCCTCCCCCACATCATTCTCATTCTCACCAACAGCTCTGCGCGCCGGCACCCGATTTATTCGGCTGCTCCGCCGAGCCAGGGAGGCGTCCGCGTTTGCGAGTCTCTGGAGCGATCGCTCACCCCCCCCCCGGAGCGATCGCTCACCCCCCCCCGCCCCCACCCCCCACCCCACCGCACGCCAGCCGTAGCGGCAGAGACAGCCGCCGCAGATTTGGTATATGAAGGAAGCAAGCAAAGGTCACCCAGGCTTGACTTGTGGAAGAGGCTGAGGAGAGAGAGAGAGAGAGAGAGAGGGGGAGAGAGAGCTTTGCGGTGGGGAGAATTACTGAGCCGTCACAGACCGCTGCAGCATAACTGACAGCAGAAATGCAATAACCAGCGCGTATGTTTTCTTTTCCGCCTCGGCCTGCCCTTCTGCAGAACACCGCTGCTCACGGTGGCTGAGGAGCTTAACCACACCGCCTCGCTACAGCGCATATCCGTGTATACGAAGGTCTGAGATTAACACAGATTCAGTGGGTTCCCCGTTTCCTGGCGACCCCGCGGGGACCCTGCGGGGAAGCGCCTTCCTGAAAGAACCCCACCCCATTGGCTGACGGCAACCAAAGAACGGTCTCAAAATAAGGATGCTCCAAGTCCATGGTCAAAGTCTTGTTCACTTGGATTTATGATCATGGTATACATTCACAGCAATGCAAAAACATATGTATAAATATCTATATATACACATATATATATATGAGAAAAATGCGTGAGAACAGCCACCCAATATTCCCTGCCTCAGTTGTACCCTGCTTGTGGATTACTCTGCTGATAGGAGGGAAGAGAGGAATTGCAGTGCTCAGGAGATATGTGATAGGAGGTCAGGAGAGCTTACAGGGCAAATTGCACATGGTCTGGAGCCAACACCATGCTGGATCCTGCAGGGCCAGATGTACGCTGATAAACGATTGGGAGCCAACACCATGCTGGACTCCATGATTCCAGGTGCGAGCGGAAGTTTGTCATCGGAACGCCAGCGTCTTATTTATTAAATTATCGATGCATCACGTAGCATAAGTAGCCATTACCATTTTTGAGTGCGGACATGAATGACAAACCAAGACAGTTAAGTATATAAATCCCTTTAATAAATATTTCTGCTTGCCAGAGTGTTAACAAGTATATAAAAATATATATTTAATATATTAATTTAGTTGGCAGGAGAATAACATGCAGTAGGTGACTGTGTGTGTGCGCGCGCACGTGCGTGTGCATGCATATGCACACTAGCGTGAATGCATACATACGTGTGCATATGTCAGTTTGCAAACCGAACCGAAGGTGATGAATGAATGTTTCCTCGTGTGGGTTTCCTGTGCAGGACCCAGAATGCCGTGTGGCTGGAAGGGGTCGGGGAGGTAAGGGTGGGGGCTTTAAGGGGAGAGATGATCTGCAAACGACTGGCACTACCAGCCTGCTTTTCACTCCGACCAGAGCCTGCAATTCCAGCCCCGAAAAAAAGTCCCGCTGTGCCCTCTCAATTTGTCTTTTCTCCCTCCTTTATCCCCCGCCCTCTCTCCGCTCTCTCTCCCTCTCTCTCTCTGTCCCTCTCTCTCTATCTCTCCCTCTGTTTTTCTCTCTCTCTGTCCCTCTCTCTCTATCTCTCCCTCTGTTTTTCTCTCTCTCTGTCCCTCTCTCACTATCTCTCCCTTTATTTTTCTCTCTCTCTCCCCCTCTCTCTCTATCTCTCCCTCTGTTTTTCTCTCTCTCTCTCTCTTGCCCCTCTCTCTCCCTCTTTCTCTCTTCCCCCCTCTCTCTCCCTCTCCGCTCTCTCTCCCTCCTTTCTCCCCACTTGCTCTCTCTCTCTCTCCCTCTCCCTCTCTCTGACTCTCTCTCTCTCCCTCTCTGTGCACAGAAAGCAGAACCAGCCCTTTTCTCTCTTTCCTCCCTCTCCTGCTCTGTCTGTCCCAATCAGCGCACACACACTCTCCTGAGCCTCATGAATCTTTCATTCCGCCGCTCTGTGTAATCCCTGAGGCGTGCTCCCAGGAGACCCGCACGCCAGTCTCCATCACCTTCCGCCCGCACGCCAGCCTCCATCACCTTCCGCCCGCGCGAGGGGAGAGAGAGAGAGAGGGGGAGAGAGAGAGAGAGAGAGGGAGAGAGAGAGAGAGGGAGAGGGAGAGAGAGAGAGAGAGAGAGAGAGAGAGGGAGCGAGAGAGAGAGGGGGAGAGAGAGAGAGGGAGAGCGAGAGAGGGAGAGAGGGAGAGAGAGAGAGAGGGAGAGGGAGAGAGAGAGAGAGAGAGAGAGAGAGAGGGAGCGAGAGAGAGAGGGAGAGGGAGAGAGAGAGAGAGAGAGAGAGAGAGTGAGAGGGAGAGAGATGGAGAGAGAGAGAGAGAGAGAAAGGGAGAGAGGGAGAGGGAGAGAGGGAGAGAGAGGGAGCGAGAGAGAGAGGGAGAGAGGGAGAGAGAGGGAGAGAGAGATAATAGACAAAGCTGCTTCCTTTCTTTCCTCTGGTGGGTGAGCACGTTGAAACAAAGCGCGCGGAAGACATTCCGGAAAAAAAAGTCCAGCGACTTGTTTAAAACGGGAGCAAAGATGAGTTTTAGGGGAAAAACGACCATAATGATGGCGATCGCGACAATAGCACGGGTGTGTGTGTGTGTGTGTGTGTGTGTGTGTGTGTGTGAGTGTGTGTGAGTGTGTGAGTGTGTGTGAGTGTGTGTGTGTGTGTGTGTGTGTGTGTGTGTGTGTCCGTCCCTGGTCAGTGAACAGTTGCAGCTAATCACACAGGGATTCTGGGATAGGAAAAAAAGAAAACAGCTTTACACAGCAGCATTATTCAGATGAAGGTACTGCATTGTGCTCCGGTGTTCATGAACAGAGTCCCCTAGTCAAAAAACACAAAGATTTCAGGGAACACTTTGTATCCATCAGAGCACTATGAGAGGGAAGAAGGATAAATCCTCACTGTAGTCACGCCTGTCCCCTCTCTCTCCCTTTCCGTCGCCCCCTTCCCAGGACGGTGCCCAGAGAGGGTTCGGGGGCCGCGGTGTCAGAGGAGAGCTGGACGGCAGGGATCGTTAATTAAGGATGCGAACGCGGGCAGCAAGGCATGGAGAATCTCTCACACGCTCCTCACAACCAGACTAGCTTATTATGCCTCGCCTTCTGATTTACTGCGACACTGATTAAGGAGGGTGTCCGGGGGTGGGTGGGGGGGGGGGCGGGAGAGGGGGAGCATTTGGGAGAGGGGGGGGGGGGGGGGGGGCGACGGATGTAATTACCCAGCAAAGGTTTTGGAGGTTTTTAAAATGACTGACACTCATTGAGAAGAAGTCCCAAACAGCTGAGAGAAGGTGTGTGTATTCATGTCAATGTGCACCTATATACATATAAATGTGCATACATATGCATGTATGTATATATATGTATGTATGTGCATGTGTGTGCACATATATACATATATATACATATATAAACACACACACATGCATGTGCAGGTGAAATTGGGCAGGAGGAAGGAGGGGGCGGAGCCTCTGCCCTGCCTTTCTTTACGGTGCCTGTCAGTCCTGGACCCCGCGCTCTCCGCCTGGCACGTCTGAGTCACGCGCGGTGTTTATGAGCGTCTTCCACGCGACGCAATTAGGGTGAGTTACAGCTGGGCGCAGCCGCGGAGACGGCCCCGCATCCCCCCCCCCCCCCCCCAGCACGGCAAACAAGCCGAAACCCGCTCGGCGAAGACCGGGGGGGGGGCGGGGGGGGGGGTGTGCGTGTGGAGGTGGGGGTCGGGCGGGGGTGGTGGGGGGACGTGCTGGGTGTGGGAAGGGGGGACGGGGAGTGGGGGTGCGGTGCCAATTTCACGCTTCTGCTCCTGTTTCTTCAGGCTGCTGCTCCACCTCACACTCACACTCCCCCCCCCCCCACCCCCCCCCCCCCACCCGCCTGTTCTGAATGTGACACACTGGCATGGGAAACCGTCGTGGGATAACAGCCCCTGCACACATAACAAGCCGTCGCATCTCAGCCGGCAGCCGGAGGTGCGCGGAAAGACTCCTCTCCGGTGTCTCACATCCACAGCGCCAAGCATCACACCGATAATTGAGGGGACGGATAAAAGAGAAAATGAGAAATGCCTTTTTTTGTTTCAGCTCTGACTGCAGCTCTGAGGGCTTTTTTGGGAGCTGAACACGCTTCTTTAGAATGCTCTCTCTCATCGCGGCGCACGTGATAAGAGATCGTTAGGGACTAAATTTATCGCACAAATGAAATGAACGTGTTGATATACTTCCACCTGTCGTCGTGGCGGCATTACATTAATTGAACGGTTGGTTTGGCAATAACTACCCGAGCAGTAATTAGCGTTGGAATCACGCGTGCGATCCCATCCGCCCCTTTCCACCCCCTTCACCTCCCCTTACCCCTCCCCCCCCCACCCCCCCGCCCCTACTCACCCCCACCCACTTCAAGACATACACGCATCATTTTTTTTCCCCTGTATGACTACAATCAGCTGTAATTGCCGGGCGGTCATGTGACTTTCAAGTGCCTGGGCTGATCCCTTTGTGATGTCACGTTGTTTGCGGGGGCTCGCCTTGGCGCACACGCTCAGTTGCACTTTGCCGGCTTTTGTTTGCTCAGCCCTGCAGCGGCGCAGGAGACAAGCGCCCGGCTGCTCGGCTTACAGACCGTCGTCTGCCTCGGTAGAGAGAGTCCCACGGGAGAACGGCATGGCGATGGGGGGCGGGGGGGGGGGGGGGGGTGGGGGGGCGGGCGGGGAGGGGGGTGTGTAACAGAGCTGCATACATGACATAATTCAGTCCAGTACATCGGTGGGTGGTGACAGGCCAGCCAAGTTGCAGTCCGTGTATCCGACTGTGTGCTGGATGTTAAGCATGGGCCCCTGGATGCTTTTATATGACACAGCTATCTTTGGGCAGGGGGAAGCACGGAGGTCCAGAGACAGGTGTGTGGAGGAGTGCCAGTATCTCGCACACATAATGGACAACCCAGACTCGGCCCAGGCTCAATGACCATATAAGGATCCCCCTTTTTTTTCCCTACAGCACAGCCTCTGCCTTCAATTCACACAACATGGCAGCAGAAAAACTGCACTGCCGTGGCTTCCCAATGATTTCCATAAACCCACGGAAAGTCAATGGGTGACATCACAGTCACTGTCCACATTTTGCTTTTGTTTACAGTCTATGGAGGAGACTCGCTTCTTTCATTTTCTTTCTCACTCAGAGTCGTCATTGCTCCATAATTTCAGCAGTACAGTGCTTGCCATCAACACGTCCATGTCGCCAGCAGTTTACTGTCATGTCTAAATCCCCCCCTCTCTTGGTTTAGGATGACGGAAACAGGTCTTCAGAAGCGGAGGGCAAACGGGGTGAATATTTCCTAGTTCTTCAGCTTCACCGCCTAGCTGTGACATTAAATCCAGCTCTGCTCAACTTCCAAAAAATTTGGTAGAATTTTCATGAAGAGAAAATCGTTACGAGTGTCGTCACGGTTGCAAATGACACATTAGAAATGCACCAGAAGCGCTCTATTAATGCTGAAAGATACATTATCGGCACATTCATATCCTGAGAACAATCGCGGCCCGGTTAATAATGAGCGATTAATCATAGGTCACTTACCAGCAGGATAATGACACACTGTTAAAACTGTCTTAATCTCTCCCTGGCAATGAAATTTGCAATGGTGCAATCTAAAGTGTGATGGGATTTTTTTTGCACATGGTTGCAGGCGATGGAAACGGCTCTTGGCTGTTCTAAGAAGGTCTTGGAACCTGTTAAACTTTCAGGCCAGAACAGAACACAGTTCTACCAGGGCAGCTAATTGTGGTTCTGTGCACAATGCACTTGGCAACAAGTCTACCAGGTAAAATGAGACAGGTTAGAGCTGAAAGACTAGAGAAAACGAAGAAAACAAGACCAGGTCAAAGCCTAGTATATGGCTGGACCTCTCCGGCCGACCAATGGTGTAACTTCATAACTCGGCCGACCAATGGTGTGACTCTATCACTCACTCAGTCACTCAGTCACAGACATTCGTGTTTGTAGGGCTGGCCCCGCTGTTGTAGTCCAGCTAAACACAAATGTCCAGAGTGATGGCTGATAACGTGGTTTGTCTTATCCTGCAGGCTATTTTCCTGCTGTTCAGAATCACTGTCGTTTTTGTCTGTCTGCCCTGCTTGCAAACGTATTTATGCATTTTTACAGAGCGAATCAAAACGATCGCATTTGACGTAACTAACATAACTATGCAGAATTCTGAAATATGACTCCCCACAGCGCAACAGCAGCATCACCCGCAGGGATTCTAACCTGCGGCCTACTGGGTAGCAGTCCAGTGACCAACTCCGCACACGGCTGGATGCCCCTGCACCTCCTCCGTTATGGGAGGTGGGCGGGGGGGGGGGGGGGGGGCAACCATCGGGCGAATATCTCCCTGGGTATTCATTTGTCGGGCGCAGAATCTGCATGACTGTACCACACTTCCACGCAGACAGATGAAAACTGTGGGGAGCACCTCTACAGAGAGTAGGGCCTCCCCTTGGACACACAGACGCGGATTTCAGCATCAATAACCAACACACAGGAAGAGGATGTACGCTGGTAAAAAAAATAATAGGAGGGCACAGTAAGGCTTTGACTGACGGCCGGTTTTTGAAAATTCGCAAGGGTTCCTGATTCCATTCCCCCGACTCCCCCCACGGTAAAGAGGCGGAGCTGCCAGATGATTCACTCGCACAGCACAGTCGGCTGATCCAGGAAATCCGACGACGACAACAACAACAACAACAACATCGTCTCCACACCGCGAGGAAGGAGAAGCAGGCCTGCTGTTCGTTAATTCCACCTCAGCTCACCTCCTCCTCCCTGCCTCTCTCCCACACAGATCACCTCCTCCTCCCTGCCTCTCTCCCACACAGATCACCTCCTCCTCCCTGCCTCTCTCCCACACAGATCACCTCCTCCTCCCTGCCTCTCTCCCACACAGATCACTTCCTCCTCCCTGCCTCTCTCCCGCACAGCTCACCTCCTCCTCCCTGCCTCTCTCCCACACAGATCGCCTCCTCCTCCCTGCCTCTCTCCCACACAGCTCACCTCCTCCTCCCTGCCTCTCTCCCACACAGATCACCTCCTCCTCCCTGCCTCTCTCCCACACAGCTCACCTCCTCCTCCCTGCCTCTCTCCCACACAGATCACCTCCTCCTCCCTGCCTCTCTCCCACACAGATCACCTCCTCCTCCCTGCCTTCTCCCAGATCACCTCCTCCTCCCTGCCTTCTCCCACTTTGATT
>NC_049202.1:69262138-69297138 GCF_013347855.1 Anguilla anguilla | reverse complement strand
GTTTTAACACCGCTAAGAAAAATCATGTGATTAGTGCCGGTTCTTCTATGTGATCTTTTTTTAAAAAAAATTTTTTTTACCTGTAGGAAACCCGCCTTCGGAGGTGCGAGTTAACGCTGGTGTAATTGAGGAATTCGTTTTTTTTTTTTTTAAAGCTGCGAAGAATACATGGAATCTTGATGGACTTCTCTGATTCCTCTCATTACTTTAATCTTTGCGACGGAAGCGATTGCCGTGGTTAAACTTTCAGCCGCAGACATTAATCTTCATTGCTATCCACGCTGAATATAGATAGGGGAGCCGGTATACTTGCCTCAGAAGCAGACTTGAGTCCACGGGACTTAATTGCCTTTCGTTGGCATTAGCGTAATTAAACATAGCCCGGAGATTCCATTGATTTTTCCCAGACAGCAAATTGGAAATAGGACGAGCTATCGTTTGGACAAAGATGAAGGCAAAACAGATGGGTGGAATCCTCAATCAATTTTTATGTCAAACAATATCAGGGGGTATATATGGTTACCACAGGGTTATTTGTGTACACACAACTACGTTTGAACATGAATGAAACCCTTCTCCCTTTTGCTTTTCGGTTAGAATTAATTGTCGTAAAATGAATGAAGCAATATTTATTTTAGTAATACTCAGGTGTTCTTTTATAAACGCCTGCTGCCGTTCCTGTCAGGGTAGAAGAAGGTAACAGGAAGATTGGCAGCCAACAGGGCAGCGATAACTCACCAGAAGAGGCCCCGTGATCGTTTCCTAGGCGACAGTAGGCAGGAGAAATAGAGCCTGCCAAATGGAAAATGTCAATTACAGTAGATATGTAGATATGGTGTAGAGAAGCACAGAAATGGGCAGGCAGCCAAGGTTGGGATGGGGGTGGTGGGGTGGGGGGGAAGGGGGAGGACAGGGGGGGGTATGGTTAGTGTTCACCACTGCAGACAACATGAGAAGCTGAATTCAGTCCTCCCCACTGACTGCTGCCAGCCTTGATTATACTGCTTTTCCCTTGAAAAAGTGTTTATGGGAGCTTAGTGATTTGAGCTCTATAACCCCCACCACCCCTGCCCGCCACCTTTCCCCCAGAGCCACCCCCCCCCCCCCCCCCCCCCCCCCCCGACTCCAAGCTGCATCTTCCTGCTGCACCTTTGCGGGCAATTTGATCGAGGTTGGGAGATAAGGTTGGTGGGAAAGAGAGAGAGAGAGAGAGAGAGAGAGAGTTACTCTGTTCTAGTCCAAATATTGATCTCTTTCCATGTGCAGACTACCGATCAATGCAAACAATAAACTAAATCCAGGCCCATCTCAAAGCAACTCTGGGGAGTAGACGGCGCAGTGACATGTTGTCAGACGGGCGTTTGGGGGTGGGGATTGAGGGGTGGGGGGTGGGGGCGGGGGGCGGTCTGGGATAAGGGGTGTGGGGGAGGTGTAACGGGATGAAGCAAGCAGACAGCATGCCCCTGGGGCTCCCCGGCCCCCGTAGCACCAAGGTGACAAAATGTTAAGTCGCCGTACAAAATCTCGGGAGGAAACATTGCCGATGGTGCAGGGAGAGGCCGACTGAAGCTAACGTCCTGGATCAGAGTACAGTCAGCGATGTGAAACCCTCCAAGGGAACGTTGCGAACGCTCGCACTGTCATGGGAATAAGTTCGGCCGAGCTCCCCGCTATTATCGCATTCGGACGCTCGCCGCAGAACTCAACATTATTAAGCTTTCGCAGATACCTTACTTTCAATATCTGCATTATGAGCGCAGTGTAAAAAGGCAGATTTGCCTGTTTAATCTTCCAGTGTAAATGCAAGCACGCCCAGGGGCTCGTTCTAAACCTTTCCTGGTAACAGCCACCAGAGAAAGAATGGTATTCATTTACTACAGTCAAAAGTCCGGACAAAAGTCCTTTCACTTTTTCTGGGTTTTCTTGGGTTTGCGTCAAGAGATTGAATTAATTTGTCTGTGTTTAACCCGATGTGATCGAGACAAGCATTCGCACTGGCACGGAGGACAGAAGATATCTTTTTGCCGTTAGCTCTGCAAGAACGGTATGTTCTCAGCATTAACCGCGCGGAGTGCCTCTGCGCACCTTGACATTTTTAAGCAGTGACAGGCGAAAGTGCAACAGCAGCAATATTCTGCTTTTCATCTCGAGGAAATAAAAATCGAAAATTGATCATGTGTAATGCGTCATGATTGAATTCAGGCAGCAAAAATATATTTGATGTGGAATATTACACGCACACACACAGCTATATATACTGTATATATAGATATGTACGTAGCCTACATACACACACAAACACGCTCGCGCATTTTATAGAGAGTATTCCTCACACACCATTAAAATAAAGCAGGCGGACATGAGCGGCGGTGTGCGGAGTGGCAGTTCCTGAGGGGTTCTGGGTAGGCATCCCCAGGAGAGCGAGGTGCTGCACCTTACCCGCCCTGGACCGCATGCAGCAGTAAAACGCAGAAAAACATAATGCAGTTTACTGCGCTTGAAACACCGCATACGAACACAAGACTTGCACGTCAGCACGGCACTGATAAGATAAAGCGCCAGGCAAATAAATACTGATGACAATTTTACAGCAAAAAGCACAGACCTGCATGAACGACAAAATGAAAAAAAAAAATAAAAAAAAAAAATAAAACCGCGCAAGAACATCGAAAAGAAAAGTCGGGAGAAAATAAAAACAATACTTAAACGTGATATAGGGTACATTTATTTTGTGCAGACACAGACGATTTTAACACAGACTGATGTATTTAAACCGACATTTCATGTATTCTTGGCAAACATTTCCCATCCCTTCCCGCACAGTTAAGATAAGGAGTTAAGGTTTAAGTATGCTTATGGAAAATACCATCAGCAGACACCACATGGTCCAAGACAATGTCAGTTCAAAGAAGTCCATGCTGATTACCATGCAAGAGACATGGCCCTCTCCTGCTGCAACGGTGGAAAGGAAAAACATATAAGAAAATAATGTATGTTTTTAAATGTTCCCGCCTGTCATCCGCATCAGTCTGAGGTGGCAGCGGCCCGATCTTCAGAATCGTCATCATTCATTACTGTCACGCTTTTGAATCTGGTTCCTTGTCCTCATTTGCGATGCAAACATGCTTCTGACAGATGGCCACCTCATCAGTGGCAGGAGAAATTGGATGGGTGGGGGGTGGGCATTTTTTTTTTTTTTGAAGGGTTGAAGGGAGTTGGTAACATAGCAGGCTAATATACGCAGCCCTTGTGAAGCGGGAGGGCTCACGTGTACATGTTAACACATCTCCTTCCAGACTGCTGCTGTCACACACCGCCACTGCCACTCTCCAGGGCTACAGACAGCTCACCTCTGTGCCACGCAAACAGTCGGAAGAGCTGCTCTGGAGGTCAGGTCGGGAACCCCCCAAATACAGGGGCGCTGATGCCCCTCCCTCTCATCTCGCCTACCGAGCGACAGCCGCGGTGCCAGCTGACAGAGGGCCTTCGCGCAACATTGCCCAATCAGACCACACCACGTGCATTTAAAGAGTATCGGGGCCAGCCAGGTGGGCTGTGACACAGTTACCCGATGCCCCTCCGGCTCCATGGATCATTAATGCAAATGGGGTGGGGTGGGGTGGGGTGAGGGGGGGGGTTTGGGCTATGACAGGGGGAGAGGCTTATCGAACTCAGGAGATGGAACAACAACCATAATTTAGTTATGAGGTGCTGTAAAAATAAAAATAAAAAATTCTGTCAGAGTTTGTTTTCATTAAAAAAAAAACTCACTAGTATCTCTCTTTCCCCTTCTTTCTTCCTCGCTCTGTATCTCCCCGTCTTTTTTCTCTTTCTCTACTTCACTTTCTCTTTTTCTCTCCCTCACTCTGTCTGTAGCGCACCTGCTCACAGACACACAACCTTCCATTTCCGCATGTTTGTTTTTTTTCCAGGCTGTGAAATTAACGCGTGCGTTTCCCCTGATACCCAACGCTCGGTACCTGACGTCGGCAGGTGTCGGATCGTCACGTTCAATTATCTCCGGCTGCACAGTTCAGTGTGAAGAGCTGCAGACGCAACACGGGCAGCACAGAGCTTGCAATGTTTCTCTCGGCGTTCAAGAGTGAGTCTCGAGCATGGCCGGCGGTGGCTTTTTTTAAAAAAAAAAAACATTTTTATGTTCAGTCAATGGAAAAATAGCACAGGAAATACCAGTACCGTTTCTAACTTCTGATTGGGTGAGCAGCCAACAGCCTTCCTCTGACGGGTTGAAACAGCTAGTGTCTCCGATGCAGTGTACTGCCGGTTGATTTACTTAGCCCCCCACCCCCCCCCCCCCCCCCCGCCCCCCCGGCTACAGCATCCGCCAGCACCCACTAACCCACCCCCCCCCACCGTCGACAACATCCGCCACCACCCCCCCCCCTCCCGTCCGGTCGACCACTGGGTGACACCAACCATAGTGACGCCACTGTGCCCATGTTGCCTTCTTACTTCTACCAGCCCACACTAATACAGCAGGCTAAAACCGGCCCTGGTCTCAAGCCCTTAGACACAACTGGTCTCAGAGACTGAAATGACGCCAGCTGCCTCTATTTAGACAAACACAGCCTGAGCGTGAGAAAAGTGGCCTAGCCACTGCTGTTGCTTCGAGCCCTGCAGATATCATTTGTTTTCATTGCACGTGAAACCTTAGCTGACAAAGCTTTCACATGAACACTTTTATTATGGTCCTATTACGTGGGGCCTGTCGTCTCCAAGGAGTCAATGACCAAATAAAAAAGGTGAGAATGGGCTTAAACCACCGTTTACCATCCATAATTCTTCTATTACTGAATAAAAGAATCAGTTAAAATCTTCAAAAGCCCGTAATACTGACAGCTACCTAGGCTCTGCAGTGTTCTGCTCGGAACGTTCGGCTGTGTATTCAAACCTGCAAGACCAGGGCTACACCCCTCTCTACATCATTGCATTGAATGAGAGTACTAGTGTATAGGAAATATTACAATATTCAGATGAAGGATGGGCTGCATGTACACCATTATGCAAAGCATAATGCTGAAATCATAATCACAACAATAGCTGTAAGAATGACACTGGGGAGGATCAGCACTAGTACATCAGTGTGTTCATTTTCATCACTACACTAGTCACTGATGGCATGAGAGATGCTGCCATCTACAGTTAATTTGCAAAGTCTGCAGATTGAAAGTAATTAGAGACACAACATTCTTTGTGAATCACTGTATTCTATAAAAACATCTGAGCTTCATTTTTTTGAGCCAAGTCCTTTTGTCCCAAAATCAAGGAAGAGACTCTGCCCTCAACCTATGGAAAGACAACGTTTGTACAAATAAGCCATAACCAGCAGTAGAAAAAAAAAAAAAAGGTTAGCTGCCGGAAACAGTAATTAGACAGAGGATTTCAGGATCTTGCTGGGTCTAACTGATACGACTACGCTGTGCCTTTTCCCATCTGCCATTGCGACCTTCAGCCAGGTACCTGTGACACACAGGCCCGTCAATCAACGCAAGACCACCTGCCCAGACCCTTTTCAAATCCCACTGGCCCCTGTGATTTCCCAATCTCTCTGACCGCTGCACATTTCATCTACCGTCAGCTCCAGAGAGTGATGCTGCTGACTGGCTGAAGAGAGCGAATGAACTGAGCTACAGGGAAACTACATCCCTGAGCAGTCAGGGGAGGTTAAAGGATTGCCCCCCCTGCCCCCCAGCTGGAGTAGAGAAAGTGGGGTGGAAAGAGAAGGTATGTGGTGTGTGGAAATTGGGGGGGGGGGGGGTGTGGTGTGCTGTGAGGTGTCCTGAATAAATCAGCGGGTCGGTACGTTAGACGTAACCTCAGGGTAAAACCAAAAGGCCAAATCAGCTGGAGGAACTGGAAAAAGGTCAAGGGGAGCAAAAGCAGAAACGCACCGGAAAAGGTCAAGCGAAAAAAGTGGGGAGAAGAAAAAAAAAAAAAAAAAAAAGCTTAAGTCTGAATGTAAAGAATGATGTTATCGGTGGAGCAGGAAGGCGAGAAAATGGAGGTGAGGGTGTCTTGTGTGCGTGTGGTAGCGGTGGTGTGTGTGTGTGTGTGTGTGTGTGGGGGGGGGGGCGTGCATGGACGATCTGTTGAAGACCAGCGACGTGCTTGAGCTGCTCACTTCAATTACAGGCATTTAGCAGACGCTCTTATCCAGAGCGATTTACACGACATCATCACATACTATTTACATTGCACCCATTTATACAGCTGGATATATGGCGAAGCAATGCAGGTTAAGTACCTTGCTCTAGGGTACAATGGCAGCGACCTACCCAGGAATCGAACCCACGACCTTTCGGTTACAAGCCCAGTTCCCTTGCCCACTACGCTACACTGCCGCCGCCCTTTGCAAAATGTGCGCTCAAGAGCTAGTGGAGGCTAATAGCTAATAGCTCAAGGGGGCTGATGCTGCACACGCGCGCCCGCCTGGCACGCCGAGCTGTGGAGATCGCAGGAGGAGATATTTCTGCTGTGCGCAGAACATCCAGGAGGACAGCTGAGGACACGGGCCTCCTCCTGAGGAATTGCGGCCGGGGGCCTGGGACAAGAGCTGGGCCTGGAGAGTTATCGAGGTGTTACGGGGGACCGCAAAAATTTATATAAATTGTGGATAAACTGAATTCCATGGATGATTCCGGTGCAGGCAAGACACAGAGCTGATACACGCATGAATGCACGTACACACACACACACGCAGACACAGACACATACACACACACACACAGGTACACACACACACACACACACGCATATTTCGGATTAAGGTTAAGAAGTGCATATCTACAAATTCTCAGTGATCCACGCAATCAGTGTAATGAGAGAAAACACACAGGTTTATGAAAAAGTTTTTTTTTTGTTGCATATTTTCTGAAACAAACGATGCCTAAAGATGTGCTTATGGATAAATAAAATGTACACGACAGCACAGCTTTCCTGAGTGACATGCCTGATATCCCTGGGATAATGTGCTGTAGTTCTCTGTGTGTGCGTGTGTGTGTGAGAGAGAGAGAGGGAGAGGGAGAGAGAGAGAGAGATGGAGAGGAGAGAGAGGGAGAGAGAGAGGTAGAGGGAGAAGAGAGAGTGAGAGAGAGAGAGAGAGAGAGAGGGAGAGAGGGAGAGAGAGATAAAGAGAAAGAGCAGGAGCTTGTAAAAAAAAGGCTTAATCAGAGCCTGGCTGATTTCTCATTAAAATAAGCCCATTCACCAACAGGTCGGGACAACAGGAGCAGAGATTCCTGCACCTTCCTCATCCTCGGCATCACTGAGACCGATAGCAGCACATAACCAGCAGCACGGTAGAGAAGAAAGAAAAGCAAAAAAATAATAATAATAAAATAATAATAATAAATGCCTGTCAAAATGAATATGTGACACGTTAATAACAATGAAAAAGGCTTCTTTGTGAGATTTACACTTGTATGGCAGGGACACCACCAAAAGAAAATAAATAGCCTCTGCATAACAGATAGCAAATAAACAATGCGATTATGATGCTGACTACCCACATAATTTATGTCATTATGGTTATTATCATCATCGTTACGAGCATCATTATCGCTGTCAATATTAACAATACTAATATTTTCACGGGAGCCGCTTCTCCCCGCACACACCACATTAGCTGCGGTCCGTGTGACAGCTAAAGCACAACAGGACTTGCAAAACAGGAACGTTCAATACATAGAAGACCCCAAAAAGAAAAAAAAAAAAAAAAAGGGTGGGGAAATCCTTTATTAACATCAAGGGGCCCGCACTTACTTAATTCTAATATAATCTCTTTTAATCTCCCCTCACAATTGATATGCCTAATTCCTGCCTGCAATTTATTAGCCGGTTTTGCATGGAGCCTGGCGGTGCATTACTGTCGGGGTAATCCAATTAGCAGGATGTATCGGTGGGTCTCCAGGAGTGCGGGAACAAGCGGAACGCGTGTGGGGAAATGGGCAGCCCGCCTCCCCTGCTGGGGACAAACACATTAAGACCCTGGCCCCAATGTCTGCTGCATTTTTGGTGCCATTAGTGTTGTTTTCTTTGGATGATTGGAAGGGGAGGGGGGTGTGTTGGAAAAGGCAGCTTAAATATGTACAGTGCCTTCCGAAAGTTTTCACCCCCCACTGGCTATTCCTCATTTTTCAATGCTGCGAGTCAAATTAAAATATCTTTACACGGGATGCTTTTCTCCGTAATTCTCTATAATGTCAAAATGAATTAAAGTACTGAGGTGCATTCAGAACGCATTACAAAAAATAAGCCTGACAATGACTTTGATTTAGTAATAAGTATTACTACCCTTTTTTAAATACCCTTTGTATAATTCCATTTTCTTGAGAGATCACACTAAATACATGAACACCAGGTCCAGGTGTGATGATTTCAGTCCACCTGTGTTCGATGGCATGACCCTAGAATAAATATCACCAGCTTTGTGGTCTCACAATGGAAGGAGCCAATCATATTTGTCACGCTGTAATGAAAACCAAGGAACTGCCCATGGAACTTCAAGAGCAAGCTATTAGCAGGCAAAAACTTGGAGAAAAACTTGGCTATTAAAAGATTGGTACATCTTTGAACCTTCCTAGGAGACAGTGTTTAGTCCATTGTAACAAAAAAAAAAACAAACAAACAAAAAAAGGCACAACCCAGACACTATCAAGAGCAGACCATCCTACCGAACTGAGAAACAGGAACAGAAGGGCAGTTGTTGGAGAAGTGGCCAAGAGGCCAGCTTGGTCAGGACTGACAGAGCTGCAGAGCTGATTGGCTGAAATGGGAGAAACTCTCTAGAGATCACAATCCCAGTACTTCACAGATTTGGGCCTCATCGGGATAGTGGATGAGGCCAATCCTATTGATTACTGTGACGTATTATTTTAAAAAATATATGATTTAGTTCGCCATTAGATTTCCTTCTACCCCAAAAGACCCATTGGCCAAAAATAAAATGCATGTTTTGATGGCGTTTGTATGGCGTCTGTTTATATGTACGGTGTTTGTAAGTTAAACTGTTCGCTGCACTCAATAACGCAGTTCCATCACGTATGCTAATTAGGCTACTGTCACCATCTGAGAGCTGTGAATGTTGCTTTTCTCACCCGGAACGCGAAACCCTCACAGTAAGTCTGCAGTACAATGCCGCGCGCGACAAAAACAAAAAGCGCTGGCAGCAACATCGTCCCGACACCTAGTTCTGCCAGTGGCTCTGCGGGAAGCTCGAGGTGAAAGGGTACCAGTTTAACACAAACAACAAAACGTCTGCATGTTTAGTCGTATCTATAACTCCGTCTTGCGTATCTTTCTACGTAAATACACCGCATGACCAAAAGCATCCAGAGCGACTTACACAACTTTTTTTTTTTTTTTACATAGCATTTTACGTTGTATCCGTTTACGTGTCCTAGCCAGGAATCGAACCCGTGACCTTCCGGTTACAAGCCCAGTTCCTTAACCACTGAGCTACACTGCCGCCCTTTCCGCAGCACAGGTTGGGGAAGCAGGGGAGATGCCAGGGAAGTCCTCTGTGACAGCAGGTACGAGGAGAACCGAGCCTCACTCTGAAAGGTCGGCGCGCGAGTGAATGGAGCTGGCGCAGAGAAAAGCCTCATTCCAGAGATTCATTCTCCTCAGGCAGAGAAAAAAAAAATCTGAAGCACCGACCTTGACTGAGATTTTTTCCATCCACATTTACTCTGCCTGGTCATGTGGGCCACAGTCTCTGTAGTGTCCTTCACTGACTGTGAAAAGGGGCACACACACACACACACACACACACAGACACACACAAAAACAGAAAAGCATTAAGATCACTGTGGTTGCTAGGTGCCATTTACTTTCCCATAGGTACTTGCTGAAAGAAAGAGGTGGGGGTTGGGGGGTTGGGGGTTGGGGGTTGGCGGTGGCGAGGGGAGGGGTGAGGGTAGCGAGGGCTCTTGAGACACGGGAGAAGGAGAAGAACGGCGGAACAGAAGTGCCTATTTCTGCCGCTCGAGGGTCCTCGTGCCTCGATGTGTCAGAACGGGCAGACGCATTTACGCAATCATCCCCATTGTGCCCGTCCCTTTGTTGGCGCGGGACCGCTGCAGACGCGTCTCTCTCGACGGTCCCAGAGAGGAGCACTCTCGCGTAATCACCCTATCGCACGTAATGTTCGGTTTCGCCGTGAGCCTTCGCACGAATGAGGTTCATTACAGACCTCTTGAGCGGGACAAGAATATCCGCCAAAGTGGACCATCTTTACAAGAGAATAATCTTCCGGAGACCTTCCCCATTACCAGATAGAAAGCCAGGATGGCAGACACCAAAAGCCTTTTTTTTTTTTCCAACTTTCGGTTGAACATTAGAGGAGAGGAGGTAAACAACCCTGTAGGGGGATGAGGGGGCAAAGCATATCGACCCAGGCCTATATACCCCCAGCCTAAAATGACCATTTAAATGTAAAATGACCATGTGTATCATACTTTTAATAGTTGGTAAAAAATAAATAAATAAAAAATTGAGAACGAGCACTATTCTCTCAGTGCCCAGTATAATATATTTTATGTACGTTAACATTTTTATGTATGTTAACATAACACGCAACTCCAACCACGGTCCACTTATACACTTCACTGGGAGGGGGATTGTTGACACCTGTAAGTATGAAACTGTAAGGTAAGGTAGTGTGGAATAAAGTAAAAAAAGGGGGAAAAACACCAGAGGAAACTGCTTATTTTGTGAAAATTCTGTTTTTTTTATTTAGATATACTGTTATTTTATATACTTTAAATGTTTTACATTTTTCCCCAAATGTTCTCATTTACATGCTCCATCACAAGACACACATACAACAGAACGCACAGACACACAACAGGACAGCACTGGTGGAGCCCCTCAGTGTGTTACTCTGCCTGAGTACGACCCTCAGTCATCCACGGCTGTTGATCTTTGGTAGGATGGCCGAGGACGCACAGAGAACTGGCCGGGTGCTGTGCGGTATGGTAAAAGGACCGCATTTATATAGCGCTTTTATCCAAAGCGCTTTACAATTGATGCCTCTCATTCGCCAGAGCAGTTAGGGGTTAGGTGTCTTGCTCAAGGACACTTCGACACGCCCAGGGCGGGGTTTGAACCGGCAAACCTCCGATTGCCAGACAATCGGTCTTACCTCCTGAGCTATGTCGCCCCGGTATGGCTGGCTAATGTCCCTGTGACGACCCTACCTGTTACATCACATCCTGTGCCGGAGAGGAGGGAGTGGGACCCGAAACGAGGGTGAGACATGGCTGCTGTTAACACCCCCTCGTCCCCTCGGGAATGAGGTGTAGCCACCCACTTATTCCCAGCGCCATTTTGGGGGGGGGGGGGGGATTTAAGTCAATTAGCGTAAAAGGGTAACTTGGTGTAGGGGAGGTGTGTCGAGACTCATCGGGTCAGAAGGGGGCGCCTCAGGGTGGGAGTGAGAACAGGGGTTGCCAGGACTGCAACATAAACACCCCACTTTCCTGTCAATCCCCAGCGCTACAGCCGCTCTCACCAGAGGTGTTCAACCACCTGCGCTAGCTTTGCTCTGCTCCTTTAATTACAAAGTCAATTGCACGCACACACAAACACACACGTGCGCGCAGGCATTCACACACGCAGACGCACACATGCACACACACAAATTCTGTATACATTTGTACATAAGAAATGCATTAATGAGCGTTTAGTGTTTCAAAGTAGTATTTACAGTCTCTCTGTGGCATAATTGAATACTGGAGAAGGCTTTAATTTTGTCTGGCTCTCAGTGCTTCCCCACTGCTTTGTTTAAGCACTTAAGACGCGATGCAAATGCGATGCTTTTAAAGGCTTTTATCGCAGTCTGATCCAACCTTCCAGCGCCTACCTTCCGTTGTCCTTATCGCACAGGGAAACTGTGAACTATACTTGTGACTTCACGAATGTGAACATGTATATATTTATACGGAGAGCACTGTGTGTGTGTGTGTGTGTGTGTGTGTGTGTGTGTGTGTGTGCGTGCGCACGCGTGAGTGCACTCGTGTGTACATGCCTCTTCGGTTTTCCACCATCTTTTTCTTTAATCTTCCTGTGAATTCACTTGCCTAATCCCCTCTTCCCATTACTTTTTTTTTCTTCCTCTGAGCAGTTTTCTGTAGACTCTCCCAGGTCATTGAAGCTGTTTTCCCTGAGATCGGCCCGTCAGCGCACAGGACGGATCTCTAACAGACAAACCCCACTCGCCATCGCAGGCTCCGGGCTTCCTGAGCCAGGGAACCTCACGATTTCCATACGCTGTTATACGTACGCAAACTTCCACAGGACATCGTAGGCAGGTGTGAGTTCTGCGATTGTGTACAAACTTTTTAAAAAAAAAAAGGACCTTAACAGTCTGACCTTAGGCTGGGGTCAGGGTGCCCACAGACTACTTAAAACCCAAAAGCTCTGCTACAAACGGTAACAGATCTGACACATGCTGATGACACAATTAATAACGTTGCATATTTTAAATCTGATTGCAGGGGCTCTGTTGCGTAACGCTGATTATATTCAGCCCTCTGCTGTTGAAGCCAGTCCAATTCTAATTTAATAAAAATTTATTTTTAAAATGTAATCCTATTTGTGGTGCAGATGGGCCCGAGCCCCTTTCGCACGGTCCGCCTGTCCGCAGGCCGACCCTGTCTTTACCGTCGCCCCCGGTTACACGAACAGTGCCCCTGGCTCCTCTAAGGGCCCACCCAATCGCTCTTTCCAGCCGGTGGCAGATCAGGAATCTATTTAGCTGTTAATCAGGCTAATGAGATTCCCCCAGTCAGGCTAATTCTGGCTCTCCTGAAGAGGAGCATCCTGGGTAAACATTCTCACTACACGCAGAGAAGGTTTACTGCAAAAAAAACAACAAAAAAAAAACTCAAATCAGTGGTCTCTCTCTCACACACACACACACAAACACAAAGGGCTGTGCACACACATTGTCACGTACACGCACTTCTGAAAATATATGGCACTCACAATCGCACACAAATATGCATGTGCACACACATATACCCCCTCATAAATGCACACAGTTACACCATGTGCACATGCGCACGCATGCTCTCATGCACCTGCACGCACACACTAATTCATGCACATACACACGCACGCACACACACACAAGCAGACACATGTTTACATACAGACACACATGCGTGCGCAACGTACACACAAACATATGCACGCACACGCACACACACACACATATGCGTGCTTCATCTCAATCTCCCCCAGGTCTAGGAAACGAAATTAGTTTTTTTTTTTTTTTGTCTCTCACCCGCCTTCACAGATGGGTTTCGGGAGGAAATGTGCAAAGGAGCTTTTATAATCAAAGATTTTGAACCGGATGTCAGTGACGGCTTAAGAGGCTATCTATCACCAGCGCGACTCACAGGAGGTCTTTAAAGAGGTTGTGCTGAAATACACGGCAGCAGCCTCCAGCTCTCTCTCTCTCTCTCTCTCTTCCTGTCTCTGTCTCTGTCTCTCTCTCTCTCTCTCTCTCTCACTCACCCTGCGTGATGCTTTTGCATTGCTCCGCATTGGTGTCTTTTTTTTTTTTTTTAAATAACGGTTTCTTTCACAACTGCCTCAAACGTCAAAAGGAAAGCCAAACATACCCCCGCACGCATGCTGTCAACTCTGTGACTGGCTGCTGGCTTCATGCACCCTACCATCTGCCAATCAACCAGACGCGCTCCTTTTTGAATACAGAATTCGGGGGGGGGGGGGGGGGGGGGGGATTAAATGCTGTTGACAAACCGCACGATTCAAAGGCACACATTAGGCTACAGGTGAGGCGTGAATGTGTCCCTCTCAACAAATCAAGCACCAAAGTGCTTCTGTTGCTGCAGCAGAATTCATTTATTTAAGGAGAGCAGGGTGTGTGCATTGGGAAGCGGTATTTTTTAAAAATCATTGTCAAACACAAACTGCCATTTGCAGAAGCTCACGGTCTCTACGCTGCACGTTTTTGAGTTACGCAGTCACGTCCGATGGAAAAGGGAGGACTATCATGTGAGCGTGCATATGTATCGCAGCCGCCATTTGAGAATGACCTCAAAATGAACGAGACGCCGTGAGGACTGGAAGAGCACGCTGGCTCAGTTTCTGGCCGGAGTATCCTGGCGACGGGCCAAAGGCTGAGATGAGCCAATGCCGTCGTGATCCTTGCCCTGCGTGTGCCCCACTAATCCACCGGAGGAACAGCTGCATGTGCCAACTGTGTGTGTGTGCGTGCGCGCGGTCCTGCGCAGCCGAGGCCTGGGACGCTATGCTAATCTGAGCTCAGATCAGTTCAGGGTTTGTTTCCACAACCATTAGCAGGGGTTTAAAGGATAACATTAACAAGTAATCCACGGGCTCACCCAGGATTGCAGCCAACACTTTTCACCCTGTTCGGAAACCCCGGCTTACTGCTTCCCAGCGGACCGAAAAAAAGAGCGGGAGGGGGGGGCTTAACAAACAAGGAGCCAAAGAATGTCTGTACTGAAAAAACTTTGCTCAGTCCTACGTCATTGTATTGTTTGCGCAAAATAAACATTTGTCCGTGGAGTCCTGATATTCTCCGTGATTCAGAGAGGTCAACTCTGGTTTTTGGCTGGACCGCAACGGCGGGGCCTGCTCTATAAACGCGAATGTCTGTGACTGAGTGAGTGATGAAGTTACACCATTGGTCGGGCCGAGTTAGGAAGTCACACCATTGGTCGGCCCGAGTTACGAAGTGTGTTAGGTCCAGCCATATACTAGGCTTTGACCTGGTCTTGTTTTAAAAAGCAAACATTGTGCAGATCTCATCTTGACGGTGAGAGCTTCCACTCGTGAGATCCAGGAGACTCAGCGTTCACAGGGAACGGCATCAGCTAAGCTAAGCACCCCAGAGCAGTCGTAACGCAGGACGCGGCACCTGCTCTGTGCTCAGCGCTGCTCGTACGTTGCAACCCGTGCGCTGACGGCGAGACCATGACCCGCGCTGGACTCCGCCTCTCATATTTAACATTTAACACGGCCTAACGGGATTAATCAAGATGATAATTTAAGATAAAGTTTTTTTTTTTTTTGAAAAGAAGAAGAAAAAATGAACTGATGTGCCCTTCGGAGCGCTCGAGGCTGCGGCGGCAGAGCTTCTTCCGCAGAGAGGACCGAGTTCATAACGCCTCTTCCACAGATCTCTCTCTCTTTTTCCTTTTTCTTTTTAAAATTTTTTTTAAAAAAAGGTAATAGCTCTGCTGCTTAAACCCTGGGATGGGAGCCAAAATTTGTTTCAAAGGCGCTGGAGAGAGAGAGAAAGAGAGATAGAGAGAGAGAGAGGGAGAGGGAGAGGGAGGGAGAAAGAGAGAGAGAGAGAGAGAGAGAGAGAGAGAGAGAGAGGTGTGTGTGATGAAAGCGAACGGGCCTGAGAGGAGGCGTTGGCCGCGGCGATGTGCTGGCTGGCCCGAGGCGGTGTCGGCGGACCGGCGGCGGCACGGCGATGGCGGACGGGCGGGCAGCGGGCGGCGTCTTCAAACGCCTCGCTCTCCGCGGGGGGAGGATGAGAAGGCCGCCGTCCATCCGTCCGTCCGTTAAGCGGGGGGGAACCGCGGCGCGAGTGCGCGGGTACGCAGGGGGCCCCGCCCGCTCCCCTATTAGCGAGGTCCTTCACCTCCCGTTATTTACATAACAACCTGACCCCCGGGCCCGCGCTCATTAGCACTCAGACCGCCCCGCCCCGCGGCTGCCGGGCACCTCGCGGGGGGGGGATAACGCGGGACAGATGCCGGCTGGATTAGGGTTTGATGTGAGCGGGAGGCAGGGCGAACAGGAGAGGGAGCACAAAGAGCCCCCCCCTCCCCCCCCACGCTGCTGCGGATTTTAACCCTGCAGAAATCTGCACGCTGAGAGGGCTTCTTATTTTTCTCCATGCAGGAACAAGACAGAGATTGGGTGCCTTGCATTTCTCAGATTCTGCACATTTCCTGCAAGACGATCCAGCTCCTGATGTCTCATATCTGATACAAATGGTTATTTATTGTTTTGGTACCTTTACATGAGTCATTTATGAACACGCATGAAAACAGAATTTCATACCTTCCCAGCAATTGCTGAACAAACGTTGTCCCTACAACTCTCTGGCCTTTTCCTGCCACGGTCAGTAATTTCCCATCGAACCACTAGTCTGACCCCTGCCCCTCTCTGTCAAAGAAAATATCACTCAGTATTGTGTGATGCATATACTGTATGACTGCACTGTCCAAACATGTCAGTGAACCTGGGAGGCAAATGCAGCACGTTTTAAATTCAACCTGTAGGGGGCAGTGCTGAGCACTGTGCGAGGTCCGCTAAGCTGAAAGCGCGGAGGGTTGACTGCGGATTTGATGGCTGAGTGAGTGAGTGGTACTGACGGGAGTGCTTCCCTGCTCATGTCGCTGTGTGGCCTGTGGGACCTTACAGACCAGAAGCAGCCCTATCATTGATTCATGCCTGACCTTCGTCGGCCAGACTCCCAGAGGAACAGGCAGGGGTCGGGGGTCAGGGGTCAGAGGTCAGGGCCTACGATTCTCCCACCCAAGCTGGGTTTAGCCTTTTGGATTAGCGTACACGCATGACCAATACAATGGCAGCTACACCAACAAATAAACATTTGGCCAAATGATTATTTAAGAGTTCCATAGATCCTGCCATTGAAAAACACAGAATGACCATCTGTGACACTCAGACTCATACGTACCACAGCTGCAGTTTGTCTTCATGTGTGATACAGCGCCTAGCCCTAGCCTGTAATCCCTAGTGGGTAGGAAAAGCTAGAAACTATTTTGGAAGCCGAATATGTCTTGCTGAATTTTTTTGTAGTTGTTGTTGTTATTTATCAAAATAGCATTCCCACAACCACAGAATGGAGCAGGGGAGGAGAAAAGGGCAAACTCTATTACTTTTCTGCCGTCGGACTGAGAGGCTTCACACACAGGGTTATTTCTGTTCTAATGAGATTACGGCCGCGTTCGCTCTTCGCTGAGCCGGGCCCCGAAGCTCATTTCGCTGCGCGGCTCAGAGTCGGCTGCTGATAAGACTGCCCCTCTCTCCCCGCCGCTCACCCCCGGCGCTGCGCTCTGACTGAAACCTGCAGACAGACAAGCCCCGCCTGGACTGACAGACAGACAGACAAGCCCTGCCTGGACTGACAGACAGACAGACAGACAGACAAGCCCGCCTGGACTGACAGACAGACAGACAAGCCCGCCTGGACTGACAGACAGACAGACAAGCCCTGCCTGGACTGACAGACAGACAGACAGACAGACAGACAAGCCCACCAGGACTGACAGACAGACAGACAGACAGACAAGCCCACCAGGACTGACAGACAGACAGACAGACAGACAAGCCTGCCTGGACTCACTGACAGACAGACAGACAGACAAAGCCCCGCCTGGACTGACAGACAGATAGACAGACAGAAACAGGGGAGGAATAAACCAGACTTTTGCCAGAAAGCTCAGAAAATGTCCTTCTGCAATTTGCTGTAAATGGTATATGGTGTACCCTGCTACTGGTTGAAAAGGATGCGGCTATGTCTATACAGCGTTGCCCAGGCTTCATTCACATACGAGTCACTTCCCTCTACCTCTTTTTGCACCAGTACTCCACTACCATTAACACATATTCACGCAGCAGAGCCCCCCTCCCCCCCCCCACCTCTAATTGAGTGGGTGCACCCGCTCAAGAGCAGGAAGAGGAGGATCTCCTCGTGTCGTCGAAATTAAAAACATGCACAGTCTGTTTCGTTGCACTTCTTCTCTCGCAGTCACAACAGACTGGACATGCTTTCCCCCCACCCACCCCCCCCCGTTCTCAATTCAAAGACCCACCCAGGGTCTGTATCTCAGCCCAAACCTCTGCACCTGCTGGGCAGACTGGGGGGGGAGGGGGGTGGGGGGGTGATAAAGCGGGACGCCCCCCGTCCCGTGCCGTCAATCGTCGGGCCAGCAGCCCCGGCCGGCTCCTCTAATGTTTGGTTTAATTTGCTCTGTGGCGCAGGCCTTGAGCTCTTATTCATTTTGATAAATTGAGGGGGAAGCCCTCTAATAAATCAGCGCAATGATGAATAAGAGCCTTAAATAGGATATTAAGATTTATATCGCAAGTCTGGTACTGGGTGACAAGTACACAATCGCTTCCCCACCCGACCCACCCCCCCCCCCCACACCTCTCCAGTCAAATTGCCGTGGCTCCTCTCGTCATGGCGACGGGGCGATCTCTTATCAGGGCCCAAACGCGAGGGAGGGCGGCCCCGTGCTGCGGGTTCGACGTTGTTACCACCTGTGGTGAGGCGCGAGCGGCGAAGACTGCGAGGCCCTGTAATCTGCACGGGGGTACGGAGGCCTCTTTTTTTTTTTAAAAAGGGTCGGGAGATGGAGCGTCGCGCTCCTCTCTGCGAGACCCGGCGAGATCCTCGTCTCCGACGCGAACGCACGCCAACGTCCACTCGTTCACCCGGGAGTCAAACAGTGGCTAACGTATAGTGCGCAACAATAATTGCTTCTTTTTTTTTTCTTTCCCCCCAAACAGCACCCTCCCCCCCACCCCCCCACCCCCACAACAACGCCTGCAGCAGAGCAGTAGACTTCTTTGTTCAAAACCAGTGACTGTGATCTCAAAGACCTTGCGTGTGTGTTTGTGCGTGTACCTGCGCACTTGCACACGCATGCGCATGCGCATATGTGAACGTGTGCATACGTGTGTGTTTGTATGCATGCGCGGTACAAGTATGTGTCAGTGCGTAAGTACCCTGTAAGTACATAAGTACCCATGTTTTTCTTTTGGCAGCTTCTCTGTAAATGAAAATGATTGCAGATGACTAGCCAAATGGCTTGTCAGCCTCTCCGTTGGATACCCAGTTAGGTTCTCTCTCTCCAGCGTGGAGGTACTGTGAGTGGGCAGTGCCGCTCGCGTCTCTGATGGAGCGCGGGCGCTCTCCCGCTGCTGCTAGCCTAGCGGCTTCCTATTTAACGGTCAGCGGCGGCGCGGTGGAAGGGTCGGCCGCACTCCCGCAGACGCTGGCGAACGACGCAGACGCGCCTCCGCTCCAGGCGTCGTCACGTCACTTAATTATATACCGCCGCAGCTTTAGCGCGTGCGTATCTGGGCGTTAGCATCTCGTTCTGCGCGAGCGATGCTCTCGAGCGTAATTAAGCCTTGTTTACAATCGAACGCTCAAAAGGGCTGCGATGCTGCACGGATAATGGCTTCAATTAAGGGTCAAAGCTGGGGGGGGGTCGGGGGGGGGGAGGTTGGGGTTGCCTTGGGAATAATATGCCAGGATGACACCAATTAACTGAAAAAGCAAACACAATCACAGATGAGCGGGTAACTTCTTGCTCGATGTCACGTGCGAACGCCACGCCATCAGACTTTGAGGTGAACTGCGTTCACGTGAAAATCAAGGAAATTTCACTCGAGAACATTTTCCATTCACGTGTATATCACTGACATACCACAGGTATTTTAAAATTCAGTAACAACGCAGTATGAAACAAGAAAACAATGTGGTTTTTGCTGCTTTTTAGTGAGGTAAAATAGCAAAACTATTATTGATTAAAATCAACAAGATTGTACTGGCCTTCAGATTCCAAATCAGCAGAGACTGAATCTCTCACCAAATAGAACCAAACTTTGCACGGTACTGCACATTGCCTGCTGACTAACAAATCATTTTAAAATAGTCACTTACTTAATTGAGACAATATATCCAGCACTGAGCAATACATTTTCCACTGGATACTATACATCAGGTGTGATATCAAAACAGAGAAGCAATTACAATGATAACTAGACAATTCCTGCAGAAATTGTGAAGTGTGGTTGCCGCCAATGCAAAGTCGACTTTCTGTTGAACAGAGTGAACAGTGGTACGTAGTTGCTATGATGTTTGAGGCAGTTGCTAGGGTGTTGCTAGGTGGTTGCTATTGAGTTCAAGGCAGTTGCTATGGTGCTGCTAGGTGGTTGCTATGGAGTTCTAGGTGGTTGCTATGGAATTCTAGGTGGTTGCTAGGGTGTTGCTAGGTGGTTGCTATGGAGTTCTAGGCGGTTGCTATGGTGTTGCTAGGTGGTTGCTATGGAGTTCTAGGCGGTTGCTAGGGTGTTGCAAGGTGGTTGCTATGGAGTTCTAGGTGGTTGCTAGGGTGTTGCTAGGGGGTTGCTAGGGTATTCGAAGTGGTTGCTAGGATGTTGCTAGGTGGTTGCTATGGAGTTCTAGGTGGTTGCTATGGTGTTGCTAGGTGGTTGCTATTGAGTTCAAGGCAGTTGCTATGGTGTTGCTAGGTGGTTGCTATGGAATTCTAGGCGGTTGCTATGGTGTTGCTAGGTGGTTGCTATGGAGTTCTAGGCCGTTGCTAGGGTGTTGCTAGGTGGTTGCTATGGAGTTCTAGGCGGTTGCTATGGTGTTGCTAGGTGGTTGCTATGGAGTTCTAGGCGGTTGCTAGGGTGTTGCAAGGTGGTTGCTATGGAGTTCTAGGTGGTTGCTAGGGTGTTGCTAGGGGGTTGCTAGGGTATTCGAAGTGGTTGCTAGGATGTTGCTAGGTGGTTGCTATGGAGTTCTAGGTGGTTGCTATGGTGTTGCTAGGTGGTTGCTATTGAGTTCAAGGCAGTTGCTATGGTGTTGCTAGGTGGTTGCTATGGAATTCTAGGCGGTTGCTATGGTGTTGCTAGGTGGTTGCTATGGAGTTCTAGGCCGTTGCTAGGGTGTTGCTAGGTGGTTGCTATGGAGTTCTAGGCGGTTGCTATGGTGTTGCTAGGTGGTTGCTATGGAGTTCTAGGCGGTTGCTAGGGTGTTGCTAGGTGGTTGCTATGGAGTTCTAGGTGGTTGCTAGGGTGTTGCTAGGGGGTTGCTAGGGTATTCGAAGTGGTTGCTAGGATGTTGCTAGGTGGTTGCTATGGAGTTCTAGGTGGTTGCTATGGTGTTGCTAGGTGGTTGCTATGGAGTTCTAGGCCGTTGCTAGTGTGTTGCTAGGTGGTTGCTATGGAGTTCTAGGTGGTTGCTAGGGTGTTGCTAGGGTGTTGCTAGGTGGTTGCTATGGAGTTCTAGGCGGTTGCTAGGGTGTTGCTAGGTGGTTGCTATGGAGTTCTAGGTGGTTGCTAGGGTGTTGCTAGGCGGTTGCTATGGAGTTCTAGGCGGTTGCTAGGGTGTTGCTAGGTGGTTGCTATGGAGTTCTAGGTTGTTGCTAGGGTGTTGCTAGGGGGTTGCTAGGGTATTCGAAGTGCTTGCTAGGATGTTGCTAGGTGGTTGCTATGGAGTTCTAGGTGGTTGCTATGGTGTTGCTAGGTGGTTGCTATGGAGTTCTAGGCCGTTGCTAGGGTGTTGCTAGGTGGTTGCTATGGAGTTCTAGGTGGTTGCTAGGGTGTTGCTAGGGTGTTGCTAGGTGGTTGCTATGGAGTTCGAGGCGGTTGCTAGGGTGTTGCTAGGTGGTTGCTATGGAGTTCTAGGTGGTTGCTAGGGTGTTGCTAGGTGGTTGCTATGGAGTTATAGGCGGTTGCTAGGGTGTTGCTAGGGTATTCTAGGTGGTTGCTAGGATGTTGCTAGGTGGTTGCTATGGAGTTCTAGGTTGTTGCTAGGGTGTTGCTATGGTGTTGCTAGGTGGTTGCTATGGAGTTCTAGGCCGTTGCTATGGAGTTATAGGTTGTTGCTAGGGTGTTTCTAGGCGGTTGCTATGGAGTTCTAGGCGGTTGCTAGGGTGTTGCTAGGTGGTTGCTATGGAGTTCTAGGTTGTTGCTAGGGTGTTGCTAGGGGGTTGCTAGGGTATTCGAAGTGGTTGCTTGGATGTTGCTAGGTGGTTGCTATGGAGTTCTAGGTGGTTGCTATGGTGTTGCTAGGTGGTTGCTATGGAGTTCTGGGCCGTTGCTAGGGTGTTGCTAGGTGGTTGCTATGGAGTTCTAGGTGGTTGCTAGGGTGTTGCTAGGGTGTTGCTAGGTGGTTGCTATGGAGTTCTAGGCGGTTGCTAGGGTGTTGCTAGGTGGTTGCTATGGAGTTCTAGGTGGTTGCTAGGGTGTTGCTAGGCGGTTGCTATGGAGTTATAGGCGGTTGCTAGGGTGTTGCTAGGGTATTCTAGGTGGTTGCTAGGATGTTGCTAGGTGCTTGCTATGGAGTTATAGGTGGTTGCTAGGGTGTTTCTAGGGGGTTGCTAGGGTATTCTAAGTGGTTGCTATGGTGTTGCTAGGTGGTTGCTATGGAGTTCTAGGTGGTTGCTAGGGTGTTGCTAGGTGGTTGCTATGGAGTTCTAGGTGGTTGCTAGGGTGTTGCTAGGTCGTTGCTATGGTGTTCCATGTGGTTGCTAGGGTGTTGCTAGGCAGTTGTTATGGTGTTCCAGATTGTTGCTAGGGTGTTGCTAGGTGGTTGCTATGGTGTTCTAGGTGGTTGCTATGGTGTTGCTAGGCGGTGGTTATGGTGTTCCAGGTGGTTGCTAGGGTGTTGCTAGGTCGTTGCTATGGTGTTCCATGTGGTTGCTAGGGTGTTGCTAGGCAGTTGTTATGGTGTTCCAGATTGTTGCTAGGGTGTTGCTAGGTGGTTGCTATGGTATTCCAGGTGGTTGCTAGGGTGTTGCTAAGTGGTTGCTATGGAGTTCTAGGCCGTTGCTAGGGTGTTTTAAGTGGTTGCTAGGGTGTTGCTAGGGGGTTGCTATGGAGTTCTAGGCCATTGCTAGGTCTTTACTGAGTCCAATGACGCGACCCATAGTTCTCTATGACAAACGGTTCAAAAGTTATGAAATATCAAACATCGGCCAATCAGGAAGGGGGGCGAGGCTGATCTCCACCAATGGACAAAGGACTCTCTACCATGTCCAATGAGGCATTGCACAATTTGTGGGCAATTTTTCCCCATAGAGATGAATGGCAGAATGTTCAAATCTAGAGAGAGACCAGAGTACTGCTGCTAGAAGACAGACCATTGTGACATCACAAGGGTGAGAAGACAGAGCATTGTGACATCACAAAGGTGAACATTCCGCCATTCATTCTCTATGGGAAAAATTGCCCACAAAAATTCAAATTTTTCAAAAAACCGTCCACCCAAACTTTCCAAAAAGTAATAGCACACCATTCCCGATCAAGCCGCTCGATTTGACATATTGCACGAGTATGTGGTGTGAAAACTCTGGGAGGAGTAGCGGTCCAAAAAATGGGTGGAATAATAATAATAATAACTAGACAATTCCTGCAGAAATTGTGAAGTGTGGTTGCCGCCAACGCAAAGTCGACTTTCTGCTGAACGGAGTGAACAGTGGTAGGTAGTTGCTATGATGTCTGAGGCAGTTGCTAGGGTGTTGCTAGTTGGTTCTATGGAGTTCTAAGTGGTTTCATGGAATTCTAGGTGGTCGCTAGGGTGGTGCTAGGTGGTTGCTATGGAGTTTCAGGTGGTTGCTATTGAGCTCCAGGTGGTTGCTAGGGCATTGCTAGGTGGTTGCTATGGAGTTCTAGGCGGTTGCTAGGGTGTTGCTGGGCAGTTGTTATGGTGTTCCAGGTGGTTGCTAGGGTGTTGCTAGGTGGTTGCTATGGAGTTATAGCCAGTTGCTAGGGTGTTGCTTGGCATTTGCTATGGAGTTATAGGCAGTTGCTAGGGTGTTGCTAGGGTATTCTAGGTGGCTGCTAGGATGTTGCTAGGTGGTTGCTATGGAGTTATAGGCAGTTGCTAGGGTGTTGCTAGGGTGTTGCTAGGTGGTTGCTAGCATGTTGCTAGGTTGTTGCTATAGTGTTGCTAGGCAGTTGTTATGGTGTTACAGGTGGTTGCTAGGGTGTTGCTAGGTGGTTGCTATGGGGTTCCAGGTGGTTGCTAGGGTGTTGCTAGGTGGTTGCTATGGAGTTCTAGGTGGTTGCTATAGTGTTGCTAGGTGGTTGCTTTGGAGTTATAGCTGGTTGCTAGGGTGTTGCTAGGCATTTGCTAAGGTGTTCCAGGTGGTTGCTAGTGTGTTTTTGGGTGGTTGCTATGGAGTTCCAGGTGGTTGCTTGGGGGTTGCTAGGGTATTCTAGGTGGTTGCTATGAAGTTATAGGCGGTTGCTAGGGTGTTGCTAGGCAGTTGTTATGGTGTTCCAAGTGGTTGCTAGGGTGTTGCTAGGTGGTTGCTATGGAGTTCTAGACAGTTGCTATGGTGTTGCTAGGTGGTTGCTATGGAGTTTTAGGCGGTTGCTATGGTGTTGCTAGGTGGTTGCTAAGGAGTTCTAGGCCGTTGCTAGGGTGTTGCTAGGTGGTTGCTATGGAGTTCTAGGTGGTTGCTAGGGTGTTGCTAGGTGGTTGCTATGGAGTTCTAGGTGGTTGCTAGGGTGTTGCTAGGTGGTTGCTATGGTGTTCCAAGTGGTTGCTAGGGTGTTTCTAGGCAGTTATGGTGTTCCAAGTGGTTGCTAGGGTGTTGCTAGGTGGTTGCTAGGGTGTTGCTAGGTGGTTGCTATGGAGTTCTAGGCGGTTGCTAGGGTGTTGCTAGGTGGTTGCTATGGAGTTCTAGGCCATTGCTATGGTGTTGCTAGGTGGTTGCTATGGAGTTCTAGGTGGTTGCTAGGGTGTTTCTAGGTGGTTGCTATGGAGTTCTAGGCCGTTGCTATGGTGTTGCTAGGTGGTTGCTATGGAGTTCTAGGTGGTTGCTATGGAGTTCTAGGCAGTTGCTATGGTGTTGCTAGGTGGTTGCTATGGAGTTCTAGGCCCTTGCTAGGGTGTTGCTAGGTGGTTGCTATGGAGTTCTAGGTGGTTGCTAGGGTGTTGCTAGGTGGTTGCTATGGAGTTCTAGGCGGTTGCTATGGTGTTGCTAGGTGGTTGCTATGGAGTTCTAGGCGGTTGCTAGGGTGTTGCTAGGTGGTTGCTATGGAGTTCTAGGTGGTTGCTAGGGTGTTGCTAGGCAGTTGTTATGGTGTTCCAGATTGTTGCTAGGGTGTTGCTAGGTGGTTGCTATGGTGTTCCAGGTGGTTGCTAGGGTGTTGCTAGGTGGTTGCTAGGGTATTCTAAGTGGTTGCTAGGATGTTGCTAGGTGGTTGCTATGGAGTTCTGGGTGGTTGCTAGGGTGTTGCTAGGCATTTGCTATGGTGTTCCAGGTGGTTGCTATGGAATTCTAGATGGTTGCTAGGGTTTTCCAGCTGGTTGCTATGGGTTGCTAGGTCGTTGCTATGGAGTTAGAGCCGGTTTCTAGGATGTTGCTAGGGGGTTGCCATGGAGTTCCAGGTGGTTGCTAGGGTGTTGCTAGGTGGTTGCTATGGAGTTCTAGGCGGTTGCTAGGGTGTTGCTAGGTGGTTGCTATGGAGTTCTAGGCCGTTGCTATGGTGTTGCTAGGTGGTTGCTATGGAGTTCTAGGTGGTTGCTATGGAGTTCCAGGTGGTTGCTAGGGTGTTGCTAGGTGGTTGCTATGGAGTTCTAGGCGGTTGCTATGGTGTTGCTAGGTGGTTGCTAGGGTGTTGCTAGGTGGTTGCTATGGAGCTCTAGGCAGTTGCTATGGTGTTGCTAGGTGGTTGCTATGGAGTTCTAGGCCGTTGCTAGGGTGTTGCTAGGTGGTTGCTATGGAGTTCTAGGTGGTTGCTAGGGTGTTGCTAGGTGGTTGCTATGGAGTTCTAGGCGGGTGCTATGGTGTTGCTAGGTGGTTGCTATGGAGTTCTAGGCGGTTGCTAGGGTGTTGCTTGGTGGTTGCTATGGAGTTCTAGGTGGTTGCTAGGGTGTTGCTAGGTCGTTGCTATGGTGTTCCATGTGGTTGCCAGGGTGTTGCTAGGCAGTTGTTATGGTGTTCCAGATTGTTGCTAGGGTGTTGCTAGGTGGTTGCTATGGTGTTCCAGGTGGTTGCTAGGGTGTTGCTAGGTGGTTGCTAGGCTATTCTAAGTGGTTGCTAGGATGTTGCTAGGTGGTTGCTATGGAGTTATAGGCGGTTGCTAGGGTGTTGCTAGGCATTTTCTATGGTGTTACAGGTGGTTGCTATGGAATTCTAGATGGTTGCTAGGGTTTTCTAGCTGGTTGTTATGGGTTGCTAGGTCGTTGCTATGGAGTTAGAGCCGGTTGCTAGGATGTTGCTAGGGGGTTGCTATGGAGTTCTAGGCGGTTGCTAGGTCGTTACTGAGTTCAATGACGCGACCCATAGTTCTCTATGACAAACGGTTCAAAAGTTATGAAATATCAAACATCGGCCAATCAGGAAGGGGGGCGAGGCTGATCTCCACCAATGGACAAAGGACTCTCTACCATGTCCAATGAGGCATTGCACAATTTGTGGGCAATTTTTCCCCATAGAGATGAATGGCAGAATGTTCAAATCTAGAGAGAGACCAGAGTACTGCTGCTAGAAGACAGACCATTGTGACATCACAAGGGTGAGAAGACAGAGCATTGTGACATCACAAAGGTGAACATTCCGCCATTCATTCTCTATGGGAAAAATTGCCCACAAAAATTCAAATTTTTCAAAAACCGTCCACCCAAACTTTCCAAAAAGTAATAGCACACCATTCCCGATCAAACCGCTCGATTTGACATATTGCACGTGTATGTGGTGCGAAAACTCTGGGAGGAGTAGCGGTCCAAAAAATGGGTGGAATAATAATAATAATAATAATAAATATGTGCAATAATAATAGTGTAGTTGCCCTAAGGCAACCACACTAATAATAAATATGTGCAATAATAATAGTGTAGTTGCCCTAAGGCAACCACACTAATTATTTCAGCACTAAACACCTTTCATGTTGTATGCTCAGATCAATGTAATTGTGATTATTTTACTTTATTTTACCTTTAACAGACACTCTCATCCAGAGCAATTTAAACACAAGTGCAAAGACCAGGGATCAAAATGCCGTGAATCCATTTGGGTGAAAGTATAGTCCCAGGAGAGAAAGCAAGTGCAAGAACGGCAGACATCCAGAGATTTTGGGAAGAAGGGTAGAGAGGAGGGGACCAAGGACAGAGCCTTGGGGAACACCTGCAAAGAGGCGACTGAGTGTTGATACAGTGCAACGCTAGGGGAATGTCCAGCGAGGAAATACGCAGTCCAGGCAAGGGCTGTGCCACAGATCCTGATTGCAGACAGAAAAGACAGGGCAGCAGTGTCGCATGCAGCAGACAGGTCAAAGAGAATCAGGTACGGCAGGCTGCCGAAACAGAGGGAAGAGTCTAACTGACAGAGAGGAGCACAGTTTCTGTGGAGCGTTGAGGCCTGAAGCCAGACAGAGGCAGCAGAGAGACTGGTTGGTCAACGGCAGAGGGCTTGGGAGTGGGTTTCATCAGCAAGGGCGTGACATGTAAAAACCATGGAATATATCACTGTAATTGCATCTTTCAGTTTGGCAATTTATCTTATAATGAAATGTTTCTGCCAATTAGTTGTGTAGTAGTGTCTGACGTTCAAAATTACTTTTTCCACAGCCCTGGGAAACATGCATGTGTGAGGACACACACATACACAAGCACACACACACACACACAGACACATGCACGCAAACACGCAAACAAAGACACATGCATGCACGCACACACACACACATACATATGCACGCACACACACACACAGGAATACACACACACACACACACATGCACGCACACACACATCCGCACACATTCACACACACACACGCACGCACACACACAAAACCCAGGCACACGGACACACACACATACACATGCACGCACACACAGGCGCACACACATACACACACACACACACACAGTGTTCCAGACTCTGCAGAGCTTCAAACCTGTCAGTCGTCTTGACAACAAAGGGGCAGCGGTAGCAGGTTGGAATAGTCCCTGTGAGGGGAATGTGAAACAGAATGGAGATGTACGAGTGTATGCCGCTCACACAGAACACACATCACATACATGCTTATATATAAAATAATCTGTCTGCCTCCACACACACACACAAGCACACACAGACACACACACACACACACACACTTACATATAAAATCATCTGTCTGTCTCCACACACACACAGGCACACACGCACACACTCACACAGAACACACATGCTTACATCGAAAACCATCTGTCTGTCTCCGCACACACACGCACACACACACAAAGGCACACACATACACAGGCACACACAGACACATACACACGCACACACACAGGCACACACGCTCGTACAGAACACACATCACAAACACATGCTTACATCTAAAACCATCTGTCTGTCTCCACACACACACATGCAGGCACACACACACACACATCCCTTGAGTGTACCGACAGAGGTACAAGTTCACGGCTGTCCTGGGCTGAAGGCCAATCATAACTAAGAGAAGGTGTGAGGACGCAGAGAGGACCACACGTTTGACACGCAGAGGTTATGGGGTTAATGATGTAGCTGTGCTTAAATATTCCGCAAACCTTCAACCCCCGCTGACTAATGAGAGTCCCATTGAGTTTCGCTCAAAGCTCAGTCTGTCTGCCTGAGCTAGCTTTTAAGGATAATGTTGTGAACGCGCATGATCGCGCTGTATTCATTACCAGCGACAGAGCTATATAGTTAGCTTGCAACACACAGCTGTACTAAGCCAGCTTGGGATAGCTAAATGTTACTGTGTCTTATGCTACATATGGCCCTGCTGGTAAATATAGCCTAATCAACTGCTCGCCTGCCGACCCACACATGATACACAAGCAGTTTTGCCAAATATTTCAGTTTGTCAAATCACTGTACACACAATTGCTTGGGTAACGTTAGCTAGCCAAAACGAAAAGGCTAGCAAAAAGGCAAAGGAAGTCAATGTAGCAAGCTAGCAAACGAATATAGATAATTTCAGGAAAACATTTGATGCATGAAAGGAAAACATTTAGAGTTTCAACAGCTAACTGACTCGGTGCCAGCAGTTAACATTAGATAGCTAGCTATAAAAGCTATCCTAGCTATCAAATAAGCTCAAAAATATAAATCAAGTTCACCTACACTCTCAAAAAGGATATATTAATATACACCACGCTTTTCGTGTTACTACTTTTGTGTTATTTTCAACTCAATGTATGTGTTTCAAAGGGCGACCTTTTAACACAAGCTGTGGTGAAAGTAACACAAAACGTGTTGTCCTTACGTAGACACAGAGGTGTATTTAAAAAATATACATTATGTGTTGCTTTTAAACACATCTGTTTTGAGCGTGTAGCCTACTTCAAACTAAAATGGTTTGATGCACTGCGCACAGGTTGTTATACAATTTAATGCGAATGCACACACCGACGATGTAATTTGTTGTGCATATTTAATCAAATTACTTTAATTTATGGCAAACAGTAAATTAATTGAGTGGAAAGTCCTTAGATTTCCTAGCATCACTTACTCCGTTCTTCTCCCATAACGTTCATTTGGACATGAGGAAAATTGATAACGAGAGAGGCGGGACATAAATTATAAACGGCATGCCAGTGGCCAATAACTGACCGGTATTTAACGGCACCAGTAATTCAGTCCTATCCTTTGGGTCAGCTCGTGTGCGATTGGTTCCCTGGACCTTCGTGGTGTTTTGTGGTTTTGTGGAAAACTGTCAACAGCTGTGTAAATGATATATATAAAATGAACAAAACTGCACTTGGGAGATCTATGAGAACTGCGATCCCTCCGTATTATCTTGTCGCTGAGATTGCCGGTCCTATCCGTTCCAGCCCATTTCCACCCCTGCTAATTGCAGGGTGCCCAGCTCTGCTCTTACAGGCACAGCCGGCCCCTGCTCAATGGAGCTAACCTGATGATAATGACACAGGCGGGGGTAACTCTGACCCACGGACACCCGCATTAACGGCGGGTCTCCTCGCGGGGACTTAATACAGTCGGCGAAATTGATCATACAGCGGAACAGAGGCTGTTCAAATATAAAGATGACATCATATTTCATTTACGCGTAATACGTTGGCGAGAGTCAGAGGTGTCCTTTGCGCGCAGATCCCCGGCAGCGGTTATTGGCTTTTATACTGCGTCCTCACTGCAGCACTGGGTTTGATTTAAGCCTCTGCCAAGGACGGCCGCCTCCATTACCGTGTCACCGGCTGAGCACACGCTCACCGCGGGACTCTGGTAGTCACACGGCGGCCAGCTGTTTCTCCGCCCCGGGACATTCATTCCCGCGTCCAGTCTGAAAGCAGTCGGATACCTCCCGGGAGGAGGGGGGTAAAAAAAACGAAATCCTCACAACAGCAGCGCGTACGGATAACAGTGTTTTGGGGGGAGGGAGGGAGGGGGGAGTGCAATTCGAAGAGTTGAAGGACAGCATAGTCGGCTGGTTTGTGTGTTCAAACGCGGTGTTCTGTCTGCGTTTCAGGGACGAGACCGGGCTCTGTTTTAGAATGCAGGAGGCCCCCTCCCTTCCTGTAGCTTGCAGCGTATTACAATGCCACAGTTGTGACCAAACAGTGGAAACTCTTATACACACGTGCTGGGCAAAAAAAAAGAAAAAGAAAAAAGATACATCTAGGAAACAGCGGTGCTTATGGCCAATAATATATAGTGTGGAAGCAACAGCCTCATCGGTAGTCTCAAACACCTACTGGTTTGGAGCAATTGCCCGTCGTGGAGTGTATTTCTCTGACCCAGTTTCAATGAGCGCTCTGTTTGCTTTCCGCATGAAGAGGCCCAGCGTGAACATGAATGGTGCAGGCGGCAGATCCTTCCATTCGCTCTAAACCCCAGAGTCTTTTTCACTGCTGCCAGAACGTGACAGAGGACTTGGCAACCAGACGCTGCCAAAAGCCAGACGAGGGGGTGGTACAGATTAAACCAGGTCACCT
Source organism: Anguilla anguilla (assembly GCF_013347855.1). Taxonomy (NCBI): domain Eukaryota; kingdom Metazoa; phylum Chordata; class Actinopteri; order Anguilliformes; family Anguillidae; genus Anguilla; species Anguilla anguilla. The sequence continues at coordinate 69,266,397 of NC_049202.1, read as the reverse complement.
GTTGAGTTTTAAGAAAAGAACGTGCAGCCGCGATTTTGGTGTGTTTGACGTCGTGCCCGCCCCCCGTCCCCCCCCCAAGGGGTTAATGTGGGAAACAAGGCTGTCTCGCTGCCATCCCACTGCGGGACTGTCCGCGGTGACAGATGAAGCCGTCGCCGCTCCGCGCGCGCGCGCTGCCGCATCCGGTGGCATCTCTGCTCATTAGCGTGTTAATTAGCCGGCCGGCCCGGGGTTGCCCGTGGCGTGATTAGACCCCGGCGCGGGTCCGCTGTCTCGTTAGCAGGCGTGTGTGCGGGCAGCACGATCGGGACTGTGCTCCCGCGTGAAGGTGCGGTGCGGTGCGGACAGAGAGCAGACTGTCCGGGGGGCATGGTGCCAGCTTTCCCCCAGGAGACCTAGTCTAGTAAAAACACTCTCCCACAACCGCTCGTAATGATGAAGTGCGCGTCCGCAACACAGCCAGCGTCCACAGCCCAGAGAGGAGGAGAGAAAGGGGGGATGTGGGGGGTAGGGGGGTGGGGGGGGTTGAAGAGAAGTGTGTGTGTCCACCACAGCTCTGACGTAAAACGTAAAACACACACGCCTGCACACACACGCACGTGCGCACACACACACAGCACACAGACGGGCGCGCACGCGCTCGCGCACGCACGTAACCACGGCAATAAGTAATCGATGGGAAATAAAATGAGAAGGCGGTGGAGCTCTCTATTTCCCTCCCTTAGGAAGCGGGGCGGCTGCCAGTTTGTGTGACAGATGAGATTAAGAGTAGTTTGTTTTATGGACGGCGGCTAATTGAGTTGGGTAGATTGCCACTATTCCCCTCACTTGAAGATTACATATTTCCCTTTCATATCGCGTAGCTGCAGCTGTGCTTCGCCATCTATCTCCATTCCCTCATTCCCACTCCCCGGCACCCTGGCTCTGCTTTAGTCAATCTAATTAGCCGCCCCCCCCCCCCCCCCCCCGGCCCATCCTGCACCTCTCCCTGATCCTCAATGAGTTAATTAAGCGCATCGCTGGCACCCCCTCGCCAAGCCCTAACCCAGAGGGGGCAGCCGTGCCACTCTGCTGATGACTGGGGAGTTATTTTTAGAAGAAAAAAAAAAAGAAAAAAGACTGGCATTGAAACACATCTGAAGGTCAAATTTACTGTGCTGAGTATAGTGTGTGTGCGTGTGCGTGTGCGTGTGTGTGCATGTGTGCATGTATGTGTGTATGTGTGTTTGCGTGTGCTTGTGTGCGTGTGTGTGTGTGCATGCATGTGTGTATGTGTGTGTGTGCATGTACGTGTGCTTGTGTGTGTGCGCATGTGCTTTTGTGTGCGTGTGTGTATGTGTTTGTGTGTGTGTATATTTGCTTGTGTGTATGTGTGCTTGTGTGTGTGTGCGTGTATGTGTGTGTGTGTGCATGTATGTGTGCATGTGTGCGTGTATGTGTGTATGTGTGTGTGTATGTGTGCTTGTGTGTGTGTGCGTGTGTGTGTGTGTGCGTGCGTGCGTGTGTGCGTGCGTGCGTGTGTGTGTGTGCGCGTCTGCGTTTTAATGAAAACCCCATGCTCCATCCTCTTTTCCCGGTGACGGGTATTTCAGTGTAAATAATACCGAGGCTGAGCTGGGCTGCCAGGAGATCACCCGCGTCAAATCTGAGCGTAGCCAGAGAACGGAACGGCCCGTCAGTGTCCCGAGCTCTCCACTCCTGGAGCACCAACCCTCGAGCCTCCGCCTGCACTGTAGTGCTTAATTAAAGACTTAGCATTTCAGATCCGTCCCTAATTAGCCAAACTATCGAGTGTTCCTCGAGAACACAAGTATTAATTAAAGAGGCGGTGGAGCCACCTTGCCGGTCTCCACGGACAGGCAGCGTGTGGCGTTGCAGTTCGGGGCAGTGCAGCCTGGAAGTCACGCTGCTTCACCCCAGTTCCGCTAGTAAAAAATCCAGCTGTTGGCGCGCTTGGGATGTTTAACTGTGACCACTGGGAACCACCCTTGGTAAGGGTGAGGCAGGATTTTAATTGACTGGCAATGCCCTTCTGAAAAGGTCAGCAACGACAGAGTCACAGCCCTGGGGTCAGTGCCCCTGTTCATCTTTATTTTAAAGAACGATCACTTTCCAAATAAATTCCGCTGTACCTTTCGGGGTTCCCTCTATTATTTTCATTGTACTGTAATTAGTCATAAACTGATGACAAAACAAATGAATACGTTCCTTATTCCATAACCTCAGTGGAGAATTAATGCTCACGTCCCTTTATACCAAAAACAAAACCAAAAAAAAAAACCTCCATACTCTCTGCAGAGCTCAGGGCTGGAAAACAGGGGTGGCACCAAAGAGAAAGAGAAGTTAATTTTCTCTTTTATCCCGTCTGTAAACAAAGTAATCTGTGATAGTCAAAGAGACAATTATGTGGTAATTACAGAAAATAACAGGTTTGTCTGTGCACCTTCCACACTAGTACCATTAACCCCCCCTCCCCCCGCCCCCTCCAAGCCCCCCCTTTCTTAATTAGCACCCCCTGCCGTAATGCAACCTTGCTCTGTTCACCCTCTCTCTCTCTCGCTCGCCCTCGCTCTCTCTCTCTCGCTCGCCCTCGCTCTCTCTCTCTCTCTCTCGCTCTCTCTCTCTCTCGCGCGCTCTTGCTCTCTCTCTCGCTCTCTCACTCTCTCTCTTTCGCTCGCTCGCTCTTGCTCTCTCTCTCTCTCTCTCTTTCTCTCTCTCTTGCTCTCTCTTGCTCTCTCTCTCTCTCGCTCGCCCTCGTTCTCTCTCTCTCTCGCTCGCCCTCGCTCTCTCTCTCTCGCTCTCTCTCTCTCTCGCGCGCTCTTGCTCTCTCTCTCGCTCTCTCACTCTCTCTCTCTCCCTCTCTCTCTCTCTCTCTCTCTCTCTCCCTCTCTCTCTCTCGCTCTCGGCATCTCTCGGCCTGGCTCTAATTAAAGATTTCGGACGGACGCTGCGAGAGTGGAGATTCACAAGGCGCAGGTCTCCGCCTGTGCCCCCCTGTAATCATCGCATTACCGAAATGAAGAGCCGTTAGGAATCGGCGAGGACCACCGCGCCCCGGACCAACTGCCAATGGCTGCTCATTTGGGTGATTCAGTAATTACTGAGCCGGGGGGGGGGGGGGGGGGGCGGCTATCACGCAGGGTGGGGAAAGACCACGTTCTTTAATTAGAGCAGCACAACATGTGAGGAGAGAGAGAGAGAGAAGGAAAATAGAGAGAAGGAGAGAGAAGAGAAAGAGAGAGAGAGAGAGATGGGAAAGAGAGGGAGAGAGAGAAGGGAAAGAGAGAGAGAAAGAGGGAGAGAGAGAGAGAAGGGAAAGAGAGGGAGAGAGAGAGAAGGGAAAGAGAGAGAGAAAGAGGGAGGGAGAGAGAGAGAGAGAGAGAGAGAGGAGAACACTAAAGCAGCAGCACTGCTGGGCATCAGCATTTTTGAAGGCAGGCCTTTGCTAAGCAGGCGAGACTCGGTGTTCAGACAATGACCTCGTTTTCTGCAGCTTCTGTGATAATTCTGCAGAAGCGTGCAGCACATGAGCAAGTGCACACGGAGAGGGCCACAGTGGTGCACACACTCACACACAAACATGCACACGCACACAAGTGCACACACACACACAAACACGCACACACTCACACGCACACAAGTGCACACACTCACACACAAACACACACACACACACACATGCACACGCACACAAGTGCACACACACACACAAACATGCACACACGCACAAGCACACAAGTGTGCACACACACACACGCAAAACACCTACATACACACACTCACACACAAACATGCACACACACACGACATAGCGACATGGGGCGACATAGCTCAGGAGGTAAGACCGATTGTCTGGCAGTCGGAGGGTTGCCGGTTCAAACCCCGCCCTGGGTGTGTCGAAGTGTCCTTGAGCAAGACACCTAACCCCTAACTGCTCTGGCGAATGAGAGGCATCAATTGTAAAGCGCTTTGGATAAAAGCGCTATATAAATGCAGTCCATTTACCATTTACCATTACACACATGCACACAAGTGCACACACACACACACACACACACACGCACACAAGTGTGCAGACACACACACACGCAAAACACCTACATACACACACACACACACGCATGGAAAGCATACTAATGACCATGGACACACACAGACACACATACGTACAAGCAGTCGCACGCAAACATGCATGCGCACATACAACATTTAAATGCCTCTGTGAGATCCTGTGAGACAGGATGTCACAGAGGAAGCGG
>NC_049202.1:69254638-69257138 GCF_013347855.1 Anguilla anguilla | reverse complement strand
GCTCTATGCGCATATCATAGAGAAACACGCATTCGCATAGCAGCCATTGTTCCCTCTCCCTCTAACTGCACTGTGGCAGAAAGTGCGGCTAATGCTGCAGACGCACGGAGGAAACGCAGTCGGACGCGGCTGCGCTTATTTCAGTCAGCTGCGGTCTGTGTGGAATGTTCGGCAGCCAGAAATCTAACAGAGCAGGTACCAGGTATCGAGAGAGAGAGAGAGCAGAGAGAGCATTTTCCTCGCCTTTGTGGGAGAAGAACTCCCTACCCACCCCCCTTCCCCTGCTCCTCACAGACGCCACCCCCCCTGCACTCCCCCCCCCGAATCACCCCCCCCCATCCGCCTGCCCCCACCCCCCACCCTCCCTCCGCCAACTCCACCGCTGGGAGGGCATGCGCACACCGGATGATTGATGCGGTCGATGCGCGCGTTGCCATGGCGCTACCTGACTGCGAGGGATGCGTTTGCGGGGGCCTGGGCGAATGAGGGCCGTCCGTCGTGCCGCTGCGGGCCGCTTGCCAATAAAAAAAACCCGGGGAGGTTCTTATTTCATATCGCGGGCCGTTTCCCCCCCCGCGCTCCGTCCCGCAGAATTAAATCAGCCAGGCCCAGAGACAGGCGGCTGAATTATTTATGGGAGCCTGTCTTCGAGCGGGCCGCGTAATAAACTTACGGCCCCCACTAATTTGCAGTTTGATGAGGTGGGCTTTTAGCTGAGAAATCCTGGATGAACATTAAGTATATATTGTTTTTTTCTTTTTTTTTTTACAGATTTCATTACTTTTTTATTGTTATTATTATTAATGCACTGGGTTTGTACAGTAGCGCCATCTGCCCCCCCCCCCCCCCCCCCCCCCCCGCGCAATACGAGAATGGGACGTCGTGGCTGTGCGAGTACTACAGCGTAAATGGAGAGCGGCGGTGTATTTGTATATAAAAAGGACAGCACAGGGAGAATAAAATGCACCCCCCCCCACCCCCCACTGCCCCCCCCCCCCCCCCGCCCAAGAAGACTACCCACACTAAGGGAATAATTCTATTTCCACATACATTGGTAAATGTATGCATTATGCACTATGTACAACCAGCCCCCCCCCCCCCCCCCATTTTGTTTTTCACGTCAAAAATGTAGCGTTTCAGTCTTATCCTAGCATCACATAGAGCTCAATGCGTACAGCTAAAACAGACAGTTTCTACTGACGGCTGCCCTGAGCCCCTGGAGAGCATCTCGAGAACGCCTCCAAACAGACCTGGCAGGATGACAAATGTGAACGTTCGAACGTGGCAGAATTCTGTCAGAGATGAACGTCATCCTTTTTCATTTTTGTAATTGCCGTCGCTCCTTATACATTTCTTTGTACATGTGAATTGTTATCTTGTTATCTGCGCAAGCAACAATAAATTAATTTACCTCCGTCAGCCGACAGGCGCTAAAATTTTTGTGTGTGTGAATGCATGCATACTTATGCACCGAGCCTTCTGAGCGAAAATCTGCTGATTATAAATCTAATGTTGAAGAGCAAATGAATATGCTGTAAATCATTTTTAAGAGTTTTAAAGTGTTGTAAACATTTGTCGCACTCTTCGGATTTAGTGGGTTTTGTCCTGAAAGCAAAAAAAACAAAACATTAATAAATAAAATACAGCAAGCAGAGGCTGATTAAGTACAAGCGTTTGATGTCCAATTACTGCACGATTACGTTGAGGGGGTAATTACTAGTTACAACTGGAGAGGCTTGTTTTCTTTTTTCTCTCTTTACATTGCACATTAGTTTGTCTACAAATTACGTGTTACACATCACAAATGCAAATGAGATAACTCTACAGTCAGGCTTAAATACATACAGTATAAGAGATGGTGATGGTGGTGGTGGTGGGGGGGGGGGGGGGGTCAGAGAGCTCTTTTTTAACGTTTAACTATATGTGTCCACGTGTAATCCCGCTCAGAGTGTTTAAGAGGCTGGTCTTCTGATCTGTGTAGATAAGGCAGTACACTTCTCCCACATTAAGCAGTGTGCACCAGTAGAAGACATCTAATTAGTCACAACAGGACATTTGAACAGCTCCATAGCCTCTAAGCACCCCCCCCACTCTCTCTCTCTCTATCTCTCTCTCTCTCTCTCTCTCTCTCACCCCCCCACTCTCTCTCTCCCCCGCTCTCTCTCTCTCACCCCCCCACTCTCTCTCTCTTTCCCCCGCTCTCTCTCTCTGTCTCTCCCCCCCACTCTCTCTCTCTCCCTCTGTCTCTCCCCCACACAATCTCTCTCTCTCTCTCTCCCACTCTCTCTCTCTCTCTCTCTCTCTCCCCCACTCTCTCTCTCTCTCTCTCTCTCTCTCCCTCTCTCTCTCTCTCTCTCTCTCTCTCTCTCTCTTTCCGCCACTCTCTCTCTCTCTCTCTCTCTCTCTCTCGGCAGCACGCAGGGCGCGCAGCAGATGAGAAACAGAAGGCTGTTTCCATATTCGCCCGGCGTCGTGTTGTGTTGCTCCTCTTTTGAAACTC
>NC_049202.1:69162138-69249638 GCF_013347855.1 Anguilla anguilla | reverse complement strand
ATCGCTCTACAATGTTTTTTTAATTGCAATGAAAGTGCACATTTGATTATTATATAAGAGCCTGACGGTTAATACTGTAAATAGGTAGGTTACACTACATTGCATTACAGGCATTTGGCAGACGCCCTTATCCAGAGTGACTTACATTGCATCCATTTATACAGCCTGAATATACATATACATATACATATACTGAAGCAATGCAGGTTGAGTACCTTACCTTACCTTCAGGTTACAAGACCAGCACCTTACCCATTATACTACACTACCAATGGGTTGTGTACAGTAATATGGCTGCTCCTAGCCACTGTCTCTTACCTCTCGGTGCAAGTGGTACCAGTGCAACTGAACGTTCCCGGCTCTCACTTTAACAATCCAGTTCCTCATCTTGTCTAGTATCCACCATTCTCTCAAAATGACCCTTGAGCGTTAAAGAGAGTGAAAAGCATCCTTGTGTGTTTGTGACTCGGTCTCATTCATTAAGTGTTTCAAGGCAAAGCTAGTCGATTAAGAGGTTAATGCAGTGCAAAAGACTTAGAAATAAAATGGGCTTTTATTAATACTCAACGGTAGACATGAGTGTAAATGAGTTCACATAATTTCAGGTAAGACTGAAGGTTCCTGCTAAAATATCCGAACCGATTTGGCAGCAAGATCCATGCGACAGGCACCAGTTGTTGTCTCGATTTTGGCCTCATACAAGCTTCGCAGTCTTTATCTTACGCCCGTGGAAAGCTTGACTCCATCACAGCTTCCAGGTATTGCCACTGCATAAGCTAACACCTCTCCCTCTTGAAACAGACCAAATGGAACCCGAGCAAGGAGTTAATTCTAACGCATTTACAGCCAGAGTAAAATCACTGTTAGTCTTTCATCAATCATGATTATCACACTATTACATCTAATTAACCTCACACTTGAGAGGTTCACCTTAAGTGTTGTCTTAATGACAGTGTTAAGAGTGGGCTGGGTGACTGGAGTGGGTGGATGGCGGGGTGGGGGGGAAGGGGGGGGGGGGGCACAGTTTTCATCATTCTCAGCATATTGTGAATGTGACAGTGTAGGCACCTTCCATTAGTAGACAAGCATAAGGCAATATCTTACAGTGTCTCCGGATTTCAGATGATGAGTTATGCCTAAGCGGCTGTCAGTGCGCGCTCTCCAGCCGTAATCTGTTACTGATTGCACGCCGCGTACGAAGCTGCATCTTTCTCCTCGCCAAAAGCCGCTCATTACCTGACAATTTTTTTCCCACGTAAGAACTGCAGTAAGATAAACTTGGTAATGGGCGAGGGAACATCGACGAGCCATGATGCTGTCTGCTAATATCACCGCACACCGAGTTTCACATTTCATCGAAAGGAAGCAGCTTCTGTCCTTGTCTATATGCGCCCACATTTCAATCACAGAAAAATAAAAAATAAAATAAAATAAAATAAGATGCGCCAGATCAGTTATCGGCTTACAGGCAGGATTTCGGTCTCCGCCCATTTCGGGCCGTATTGTATATTGAATGTTGCCGGTTTATGCCGATCCACTCCTGGCGTTAGTGAACATGCCCGGCGCAACACACGACCCCCACACCTCCACGCTCGCTTTTGTTTTGTGTGTTTTCGACGAGCTGGGCGCCTGGCGACAACGCGCGAGCGGACGGCGGCGGTATCGCGATCCTAATGGAAGCGCTCCCGCGAAGTGAAATCCAGGGCACATAAATCAGCCGCCTGGCAGCGATGTGGCTTCTCAGCGGCAATAACCAAAGCAATACCTCTCCCGCCCCGGAGCACGGACTCCATCAGCGGGGCCACCTTCCGCCCCGACCGAAAAGGCCTGCTATCCCCCCGTTAAACCCCCCCCCCCCACCCCCCGCCACACCGGACGAGGCGGGACCCCACAGGCGAGGTGTCTGCTTAAGTCGCAGAGAAAATAATTAGAAAACAAAACAAATTTTTTTTTGATTCCCTCCTCCATCTTGTTCCATCTTGTTCCATTCAAGATGATGGGCTCACACTCCAGGTAACAGAATTATAAAATCTGGCACAAAACCAGATTTTATATATATTTTTTAAAATAAACCATTGATGCAGGACCTCCTCTCAGTCTCTTTTAAGACACAAGATCATTTCCCGAACCCAGTGCCCTCGTGCGGATTGGCTCCCTGTTGATTATCACGACGGACAAGACTGATTACAGTAAGTCCACCTGTTACTGGGATTCCTCTCCACGCGCATCAGATGAAGAGAGATGTTGTGAAGTGAAGAAAGGGGGCCGGGGAATGAAGGATGGAAACACACTCCCATGGTCTGCCTGAGAGAAATCAGCTCACGAATCCGTCTACAACAACACTCCCCCCTCTAACACACATGCTTTCACTGTACTGACAAGACAAAAACAATATTCCTCTTAAGTATTCACTTATACACACAAAGGGCAAGCATGCACTCACACACACACACACAAACTCACTAACACACACACATACACACACACACTCACTAACACACACACACACACTCACACACATACACATACGCCATCACACATGCACTCGCATACATGTATGCACACACAACTACATGCATGCACACACACTCTCACACACATGCACACACATGCACACACAAACACACACACACACACACACAGCAATGAGTACAACTTGACAATTTATGTAATTCAGAGGTCTGTTTTCCAGTGAGTGGCTATTGGCTGGGCTAAGGTTATCAGACCATCAGCCTTATTTGAGGGCAGTCAGGGTGACCAGACCCACACACTCACCGAGCACCTAAATCTCCAATAATCACCTGTTCTTTCATTCACACACTTTTCTTTTTGGAATGACACTGAAAAAACAAAACAAAAAAAAGAAAGAAAAGAGAGAGAGGGGTAAAGCGAGGAGGCACAACGCGCTCGTTAAAAATAATAAGCAGCCGCAGAAGCCTGCCGCACGTGGGCGAGGCGGGAGTAACCGATTAAATTAAAGACCCGTTACTCAGCTCTCCAGCCCCCACTTCAGTGCCTGCTGCTCATGCCACCAATTACTCTGCCCCCCCCAACCCCCCCCCTCCCCCCCGCCCCCCCACCCCCCCGACACGGGGACGGGCGCACGGCACGGTCCTTTTCTGCACACCTGAGACGGACGAGCGACACCTGAGAGAACCTGGCCTTCCTCAGCCGGCCTCTCGCCCCAAGGACATGGCCGCTCGCCGGGTGCTCACGGGGAAGGACTCGCTGGAGCCAGCGGCTGTGCCACTGAGCACGTCTCACGAGCGTGAGGGGCTTCCACTGCATAGGGCCATAGACCACGGCAAGAGTCAGGCATCTCTCTGCCCAGTCCAGCCACTGAGCACGTCTCACGAACGTGAGGGGCTTCCACTGCATAGGGCCACAGACTACGGCAGAGCCAGGCTTCTCTCTGCCCAGTCCAGCCATTGAGCACGTCTCACGAACTTGAGGGGCTTCCACTGCATAGGGCCATAGACCACGGCAGGGTCAGGCTTCTCTCTGCCCAGTCCAGCCATTGAGCACGTCCCACGAACGTGAGGGGTTTCCACCGCATAGGGCCATAGACCACGGCAGGGTCAGGCTTCTGTCTGCCCAGTCCAGTCACTGAGCACGTCTCACGAACGTGAGGGGCTTCCACTGCATAGGGCCATAGACTACTGCAGAGTCAGGCTTCTCTCTGTTCAGTCCAGCCACTGAGCACGTCTCACGAGCGTGAGGGGCTTCCACTGCATAGGGCCACAGACCACGGCAGGGTCAGGCTTCTGTCTGCCCAGTCCAGTCGTTCCGATGTCACTTAGAGGTGAACCGGTGACCAAGAGATTCAAGAGCAGAGGGAGGCGGCCCAAAAAGGCGGGTCTCAGGAGAGTCGCCGGGCTTCCCAAATCCGTTTCTCAATTTCCAACCTTGGACGGCAGATCGGTGGAAACAAACCACTCCTCCGAACTGCTCTCATTCTTCAGCTTTTCAATTTCCACGCCGTCACAAATAACGGAAAACGGACCGCGTATTTTTTATCTGGGGAAACGCGCAGCTCCGTAGACGCGTAAAACGACTGAGGTCACAGGAAATCAGCCGCTTGCACACTACTTGCAATCCTCTGTAAAGGTCACCCATCTACATCTATTTATTCATATTATTTGCGCATGGGAATAACAAATACGGTCAGCCGGACAAAGGATCCTCAGGGATTGAAAATTATGCATTTATCATTATGCATGCAGAAAATGTTTCCTCTCCCTTATATGACTCTTTTTCTTTCACACACTCTCTTTTATAAAGTCCACAAATCACGTCTGGGAATGCCACTTGACTTCACCAAACTGAAAAAAAAAAAAGCACATAAATCAGACTTTACTTCAAAATTTTCAAAAAGATTTTTAAATTAAAGATGAAAAAAAAAATCAATCAAGAACACTAACGAGTCAATATTTCTTCTCGATTTTGAAAACCGGAGTGTTTTGACAAGAAGAGCAGCGAATGTGGGTCACCAAGCAACCCCTGAGCTGAGAACATTCTGAGCAGCAAGGACATTCCCAGAGAGGCCGGGGGTGCGGCTACACCTACACCTTCACCTGATCCGGCGTACCTCGTATTGCACATAAACTGCACGTTGTGTTTTTAGTGTGTGACAGTTGTATTTGTCTGTTTGTATTGTTTGTGTTTATTGTTGTAACAATGCTTATGCTGCTTTCATGGCCAGGTCACTGTTGAAAAAGAGATTTTAATCTCAATGAGACATTTACCTGGATAAATAAAGCATATATATATATATATATATATATATGTATATATATGTGTGCGTGTGTCTCTGTAAGGCCGAAGCCAAGCAGCCCCCAGCGTTTCTGCGCTCGCTGTGCCAAGGAGGCTCGACGTTCATGCATTAGCCCCTTCCATTGCTTTCGTTTTGATACCGCACGCGACGTGACACCGCGACGAGAGCTTACCGAGCGACACACACCGCGTTTGGATCGCGTGAGGAGAGATGCCACTGTACGCTCGGAACGCACTTTTGCCGGTACCCACCGACAGCCTGAGTGCAGATTGAATTGAGTGTCCTTGGTGATTCTGACAGCGCTCTCCCCTTCCCTCTCTGCCCCCCAACATCACCCCCCCCCCCCCACCCCCGCACTCCCATCCCAACACCCCCCACCCCCCCTCCCCCATACCCCGCCCTCCCTCTCACCGCTGCAGGGGCAAAAAAAAAAAATTGGGTTCTTGGGCAATCTGACCCCCACATATTTAATGGCATGGCAAACAGACAGAAGGAGAATGTAGTTAAAAAGAAAATAGAATGGAGGTGGGTAAAAATGGAAGGAAGAGTGGGGGAAAAAAAACAAGTGCTCAGCCAAGTGTGAAAGACATAATTGAAAATGTCAAAAGACGTAAGGAATGACGGCAATGAACTGGCTGAGCGCTGCTCTACAGTCCATCAGACATCTGAAGCCCTGGAAGAATCCCTCTTTCTTCTCCCTCTTTCTTTTTTTCTCTCTCCGTCCCGCCGCAACTCCTTTATCATTTATATTTATCATTTATATTTCTCCTTTTTGCTTGTCTCCCTCTTCTATTTGCTTCTGTAATGATTTCTGTCTCTTTTAATACTCGGGTATTTTCCAGTGCCAGAGGGTGTCTGAGTTCACTTTCCCATCTGCGCGTGTGTTTTTATGTGTGACTGTACACTACGGGGCTTTGTACTATACGTTTAATACAGTGAATACTGAGAGCAATGTGTGTGTATGTGTGTGAGGGAGAGAGAGAGAGAGATAAAGAGAAAACAGGTGGTGGCTATATGCTAGACTAGCGTATGTGTGTGTGTGTGTATGTGTGTGTATCTGTGAGTGTGTGTGTGACATTGAGAGAGAAAAGAGAGAAAAAAGAAAGATAGAGAAAACAGGTGGGGGATACGTGCTAGACTAGTGTATGTGTGGGTGTGTGTGTGTGTGTGTGTGCGTGTGTGTGTGAGAGAGAGATAGAGAAAAGAGAGAAAAAAGATAAAAAGAAAACAGGTGGTGGTTACATGCCAGACTAGCGTATTTGTGCACGTGTGTGTGTGCGCATGTGTGTGCGTATGTGTGTGCGCGTGTGTGTGTGTGTGCATGTGTGCGCATGTGGGTGCGCGCGTGTGTGTGTGCATGTGTGCGCGTGTGCGTGTGTGTGTGTGTGCATGTGTGTGCGCATGTGTGTGTGTGTGCATGTGTGCGCATGTGTGTGCGTGTGCGTGTGTGTGTGTGCATGTGTGTGCGCATGTGTGTGCGCATGTCGTCTCACTATCTGCAAATTAGTGGGTCCCTGGACATAAGTAAGATGCTGCTTCAGTAAAAGCACCCACTGCCCCCACAATGCCTCCTCTCTCTGACCCTCCACCTGAGCTCAGCACCAAGCAGACCCACCCAAGCTTCAGGCAGTGAGAGAGAGAGGTGAAGCGCTGCACACAGTGTGTCAGAAACACAGCTCGCTCATTAGCGAATCAGTAATGCCCCAGTTAAGAAGGTAACATCTACCAGACAGTAGGTACAGATCCACTTTTATTTTTTTGTAAAAATGTTGTGCTAATGGAGCAAATTAGCGACAGGGCTTTAAGGCAAAATTGGACATTAAATAATTAAACCAAAATACATCCACTATGTCAAATGTGTTTCAGAGGCCTTGCTCTAGTATCTAAAAGAGAATCTCAAGCTTTCTCCACAAAAAGAGGCTTTTTTACAAAAAGCATTGAAAATAGAGAGCGGGACAAGAAAATGACAGCAGAGCAGACTAAAACAGCAAAATGCAAAAAAAGCATCGTTGCTTTGAGACACAAAGGTCAGTTTCGGCTGACAAACCCACTGAAAGCATCTACATTTGATAAATTCAGTAAAAACAAGAGAGACATTTTTTTTTGTCCGTTCGCATTTTATCGAACAAAACATGTCAAAATGCGACTGAGACCTTAGCTTCTGGTATGATGGAACGTATGGTCTTCCAAACGACAGCAGTCAAAAGTTGTGTTAATTTCATAGTGCTACTGAATAGCAGTCATCAGTCAAGAACACGGCGAAACCATATTACATATTACCATATATTACACCTATGGTTCAATTGAATGCTGCAATGATTCAAATGAAGTTATAGTCCAACTTAATAAATGGGGGTGGCTACAAAAGGCAGAGAATTGTCAGAGAATTTTCAAAAATTTCTTCTTGGAATCAACAGAATATCTGTAAAATGTCTGGTATATCACAAAATCACATATACCTGTTTGCATCACAGGAAAGATGCTCCCCCACCCCCCCCCCCCCCCCCACCCACCCACCCACCCCCACCCACCCCCCATTGGAACCATAACAAGACTGTATTCTTACAACCGTCTAGTCATTCCTATTGGAATACAGTAACTGAAAATATGAGAGAAGAATATTTTCAGTTACTATGTAAGTTCGCTGGAGGTCTGAACTTCAGCCTCATTTTTATTCTCTCTGGAATGAGTTTAAATGAAAGGAATCCGTCAACATTAAATTACACTGAGCTACTTGAAATTTGAATAACCTTTTTTTTCCTCAACTCCTGACCTATGCCAGTGTTTACTGCTGAGAGTTAACACCTCATAATAACAGCCTATTCAGAGAACAGAGGCGCCCCTGATTGGATATACTTCATAAAATAAGCAGGATTCCACTGCGCTGCATCATCAGCATTGTCTCATACGCCATTACATAATAACATTTTAATCATATTTGATACCCTGAAGGCGGAAGTTTTTGAGCAACGTCAATAAATATTTCCTAGAGGTATACATTCCCTCATGAGATTAAAAAAAAATATTTGAGGATGGAGAGCAGCAGACTAGTTAGAGGTAGAAGGCCAAAAAAAATGGACCAGGTGAAAGATTTCACCTGCAATTAAAAAAGGTTTGCAAGGGTAACAAGCAAGCAACTTCATATTACATATCACTATTTTGATATCCTTTTATTTTGCGATTCAGAAATTGCACAAAGCAAGTGAGTGATAAACAAAACATATTTCATTCATTTATTAAAATACAAATGACCTAAAACTTTTAACTACTCAAGAAGCTTATAAATGGTACATTAGTCCATTTGCATGATCCAGTTACACTGTAGCTGTAGCTAAAGCCAAAATTTCACAGCTTCAAGTGATCAGATCTGTTGAGTGATGACGTGCCTTCTCTCTGATGGATGATCCTCAAGAGTGATATTAATGAATACTTTGATGTGCCTCCCACATTGTCCAAGGCCTGTGCTTCAGAGCTCTGCCATTGAGCAGGCTTGTTTGTGTGTGTGTGTGTGTGCGCGCACGTGTGTTTGTGTGAGCATGTTTGTGCAGATGTGCGTGCATGTGTGTACGCATGCACGTGTGTACGTGTGTGTGAGTGTGTATCTGTGAATGTATATTTTATGTGTGTATGTGCATGTTTTGTAGGTGTGTGTGCATGTTTCTATGCGAGCACATATTTCTGCGTGTGCATCTGTGTGTGTGTGTGTGTGTGTGTGTGAAGCTGGGGTTTGTTCATATTTGGCACAGAGAACAAACTCTTGATAGCGCATAGTGAACATTTAATAAGGTACTTAAATGCACGTGTTAGGAAGGACTCAATTATGCCATAATGCAATAAAAACTTTAAGAGCACAATTAATTCAGTTCTACACTCAGAATCAAGCTCAAACCACACAAGCACATATAAACTGAAACCAATACAGACCGGGGAGCCTCGACCAAATTGGCTGAATCTTTATCTTGACTTCTCATACTGCATAATGTTATTAGAGACACGATTTTCAAAACTGTGTGAGGCTTTTTTGCCTGTTCAAACAGCCACCGCTTGCTCACTCCCCTGTTAGTTTTGGTTCGTAAATGGCATCCTTCTCCTTTCCTGGATTATTCAACTAAAGTACACGACACAGTACATTAGCAGGCTGTTCAGTCAAGCAGTGCGTAGTTGTGTACACGTGGGGGGGGGGGGGGGGGAAACACAGCTTATTGAAGACGGGGCTCCATTAAAAATGTATAGACATATGTTAACTGCTTACAAGCATGTCATACTAATTAAAAACAACCACAGTTAACGACATGCTCTGTTTCATCTCAGAGATGGCCTAATGCGGGTGATCGGATTTGACTGTTTTTTTTTTTGTACCATAAACACTAAAGTGACATAGCGGTCAGTCTCCGAAAACAACAGTATAGTAGTGTACTTTTCATGCGTTTGTCTGCGTTGCCACAGTGAAACCATCCAAAGGTAGATTACAATTAGGGGCTTCCAAACAATTCTGTAAAAAAGTCTTTGTCCCCTTCCTGATTTCCTCTAATGTTGCATATTTGTCACACTGCATGGTTTCAGATCTCTAGGCAAAAAGGGTAAACACAAAACACATTTTTAAATGATAATTAAATTTATTTAATGAAAAAAGTTCACAAAAACCCATATCGCACATGTGAAAATGTAATTGCATCCTTTAAACATAATGTGGTTGCACCACCTGTAGCTGCAATAATTGCAACCAATCGCTTCCTATAATTTCAGCTCACGGACAGGTAACCAGATATTCTCCTTAAGAATTTTCTGCCACGGAGACGAATTCATGGTTCCTTCAATTATGTGAAGCTGTCCAGGTCAAGAGGCAGTAAAGCATCCCTACACCATCTCACTGCCACCACCATGTTAGACTGTTGCTATGATGTTCTTACAGTGAAATGCCACACCTGCTTTAGGAAAGACCCTTGTCATCCACAAAGTTCCATTTTTCACTCATTCACTTTTCACTTACATTTTGTAATATTAGATCTGAAAGCATTCAGTGTGACAAATATGCAATAATAGAGGGAATCAGGAAGGGGAAAAATACTTTTTCACAACACTATATATCAGTTTTCACAATTATACCTAAAAACAAAGAAAACTATTACTATGGCATTAAGTCTATTTTAATTCCATTGAGATTTTAAAATTTTTATGCAGCAGCAATGAAGTTGTTATATTTCCCACCAAAGGAGGATTTGGTATTGGTCATTTGGAGACCATAATTATTGCATAAGTTACATGACATTTACATTTCAACAGCTGGGTGACCTGCCAATCATAAGGAAGTTTGAAGTTAATGTCCACAGAGAACAGACACACCATGTCAAACTTGCAGTGCCTGTGTTCAGAAATTGAATTTATCTTGTTGGCTTAGTGAACATTTCAAAAGCACAAAAAACAGCCAACTATTATTCTCATCAGGCATACGGTGCAGTCGCATACATTCACCCTGTCAGATTCCAATGGTGACAAGCTGGCCACCCACAGCCCGGGCCGACTGCAATGTCCCAGAATGCCCCTCTAAACATGTTTTATAGACCCGCAGACGCTGGACTTGGAAGGGAGGGGGCTAGATAAAAGCGGGGAATGGAATTGCATTCAGCTACATAAATGTTCGCGCTTTTAAAGCCAAAGCCGACGCCCGCTGGAAATGCATTATGGGCCAAAGTCACGGCGAGGCAAACTGCTCTGCAGGCAGCGCCATTTCTTTTTTACTGCTTAATATCTGGCAGTTATCTGCTCCGTGCTTCCTTCTGAGAAAAATGCTCCCTTCCCTCGAGGAGCTCTGCGATAGGGAGAGAGAGAGAGAGAGAGCGAAGAGGCACAATCGGGCAGCTGCAGGGGCGGCCGCCGAGTTTATTTAAGGATTAAATTAAAAAACAGCCCGGGCGGATGGAATCCTGCCCGAATTAAAACTTTAATGATAAATTATCGTGCGTTAATACCCCCTTTTAACACAGCCGAAGCTGCGGGACTCCGCTTGGATCAGTCAAACGAACGCGTTACTGATGGAGTCGGATTTTTAATTTTCCGTACCGTACCGTCGTACCGGTCCTCCCTCACCTGTAGGCACAGGTAAACCTTTGCCACGGCAAGCTTGAATCAGCTGGGCGAAATGGACCGACACCACAGCGTTCATGCAGGTGAGCCGTGGCGGACGCTGTTCACCAGGAAACAGAGAAGCACTGCACTTCTGGAATGCATTGGTCATGCCTCCCATTGACGGTATTGAAGAGCCTCTCTCTCTCAGTACATACGTGTAATGAGATTGGCCATGGAGGTCAGGAAGGGAGATATATATCAGTTAATGGGCGGGGGTGGGTGTCATACAGTGTATGCACCCTCTTGAGCTCATATCTAGACACACCCACAAGTACACAATCTATATATAATAATATATGTACATTTAACCTTTATGAGTCACAATGCTGATACTACACCTCCTCTAATATCGTACGTATTTTACAGATGGTCTCGTCACAATGCCCCCCGTGGGTCTACTGCACACCCCTGGTATGGGTTTGGTTGGCATGAGTGCCTGGTTCTCCCCCGCCCTTCCCATTTTTCCCAACGGGCACCAGACTTGTACACACAGGAAGTGAAAGGGTCCGCTCATCTCTCTTACATAACGGCACAGAAACATCCCCCATGTCAATACACACCATTGTGTGTGTGTGGCTCAGCGTCTGGGCCCTAATTAACCATATCGTCTCTGTTTCCGCCACAGCCACGACCTTCCCCTGAATAACCCGCTACCAGCACCTCCCTGTCGTATGTCATGCAGGCTCTCTCTCTCTCATTCTCTCTCTCACCCCTCTCTCTCCCTCTCTGTCCCCCCTCTCTCTCTTTCTCTCTCTATCTCACTCCCCCTTTCCCCCCTCTCTCATTCACCCTCTCTCTCCCGCTCCCTTCCTTTCTCTCTCTCTCTCTCTATACCCTTGAATGCACATGACTGGGGAACAAAAAAAGATTTCAGCCGTTCCCACTGCAGTCCATAACAGGGTACCTGGATGTTTTTCCGGATTGCCCTTTGAATTTCAGCAGCGTCTGTGGTACCGGCACTCCACGGTGGTTCCATACCCAAAGAGTAGAGACAGAGATGGCCTGTGAGAGAAAGTGAGCAGCTGACATTTAGCACTGTACGAAGAGGACATGGTGTTCCTCAGCTGGTGAGTACAATGCTGACCTTCAGTGTCCCCATGCAGTAAAACTGTTGAAAGAAAGAAAGAAAAAAAAGAGTAAAATGAAACAACACAAAGGCTCAGTGTTTAGTTGCCAGTCCTCCTGTCATTTCCAGTTAGCCGAGCGGAGGGTAAGAGGGCGAACTGGGCTTGACATCGGACGTGTTCCAAGCCGGGGGACAAAGGAGAGCTGGCACAGGGAAGAGAGGACGCTCTCCGATGAGTCACACGCAGGCGAGCCGGCCAGTGGATCGCTGTTAACGTGAAGCATCCTGGGCATCAAATGACAGCAACGCCCGCACAGGCCTACACACACACACAGACCTACACACACATACACACACACACACACACAGACCTACACACACACACACACACACACAGACCTACACACACACACACACACACACACAGACCTACACACACACACATACACACACACACACACACACTCACGCACACACACAGACCTACACACACACACACACACACACACACGCACGCACACACACACAGACCTACCCACACACACACACACACAGACCTACACACGCACGCACACACAGACCTACCCACACACACACAGACCTACACACGCACGCACACACACACAGACCTACACACACAGACACACACAGACACACTCACACTCACTCACACACACACACACACACAGCTCAGTGGCACTAGATTCAGCAGCAGCCATTCTGCACTTCCCCGTTCGCAGTTCCCCAGTACACCCGGGGTCCTCTGGCTCCCAGCACTTCCATATCCATTCCTTTGAGTAGCTTAATTAAAAAATCGTTACTGTGTGTGTTTAAGAGGACAAAAACGACCGTTGTTTCAAGCTCCTGGGCAGCTGATGTAAATGCAGCGATAAAAAAATCAGCCCAAGTCCTGGTGACCGACTCTTAACCTCCAGGCAACAAGCCGACGGTCATACCTCTCCAGTACCGGAGACAGGGCATTGACCTGTATGGGAGGCAATTGTGCTTAATGTCAAAGAAAGACTTGCTCACTCGCGGCATTATAGGCCAATACAATGCACTGGTACCTGCAGAGGTAATTGGGGTTTAAATCACCAGATTGCACATACTCTGGAAAATGCAACTGCAGCATTCAGCTCCAATAATCCTTTTATATTTCCCGAGCAGCTACAACAAACAAGTCGACATACGCGTTGGTATGATGCACCACAATGCGACACTGCCTCAACAATGCGCAAATTATACCGCCACCTGACACTGTTTACATAATCAAAACAACACAATGAAGGTGTGTGAAGGGACGCACGGCGCATCTGTCAAGAAGCCAATTTACAGCTCCCTGAAGGCACTTATTTGTCTTTTAGGTTCTGTAACCTTACAACAGAGGGGTTGTTTTCCTTTGTGCATAAGCAAATAAGAGCAGTA
The DNA here is from genome assembly GCF_013347855.1 of Anguilla anguilla. NCBI lineage: Eukaryota > Metazoa > Chordata > Actinopteri > Anguilliformes > Anguillidae > Anguilla > Anguilla anguilla. The sequence goes on along the minus strand of NC_049202.1, from coordinate 69,236,247 downwards.
AATTTATGATGACTGAAAATGCGCTAATGAAATGGCAACGTGTGTCGCGTGCTTTGAAAAGAAGCCCGGCGCCCTTAGGAGCAGAAGGAGAGAACCCGATTTATCCTCCTTCGATGCATCCGTCTTTGTCCTTTTCTCTTTTTTTTTTTTCTTCTCCCCCCCTCCCTTTTTCTAATTTTCCCGAGGACGGACGAGCCTGGCGCGTGACATTGATTTCCATCAGAGCTTTGGAAATAACCCCGCCGTTGCCGGGGCAACTCGCATTTACCTTCGCGTTTTTGCATATTGCTGCGAATTTCCATCAGCGTCGGGCGGCCGGGCTCATAAACAGCAGCGGCGGATAACAAATGCGATCAGGTGGAGCGGCGCACGCGGGCCAGGGGAGACGGATGGGCTTGCCAGGCGGGAGCAGAACAGCGTCCTGGCACCGTGGCGCACGCGCCGTTATTGATGGCTCCTCGTCTGGAGCCAGGGACAGACTTGGAGAGAACAATAAATACCAGTGCCCTGACACCAAATGGACTCCCGCTGCTTAATTAACAGGTAGACAAGCCGCACTGAGAGCAATGGAGAAAATCACTATTTGCGGGATCTCACAGGGACCGTCTTTAAAAAGCTAAACAAAATAAGCACGGTCCACAGAGGCGCGGATATTCGACGTGGCAAGGTTAAACATATTTCACATCTCCTGCAGTTATAAATAGAATAAAATAAATGGAATTTTAAAAATCACAAATAAAAAATTAATTTAAAAAGGCATTGTGCTTGTGTGGAATAAATATAAGCAAAGTCAAGGTTTTTTCTGACTTCCAGATAGTGCTGCCAGATAACCTACAAAGTGACCTTTGATCCCGTGGCTGCTGGGTGGTTTGGGGGAGGACCTCTGACACGTAACGGCAGAGCTCACCCGAAGGGGACCGGCGTGGTGGAGCTGGAGCGGAGAACATGGGTACGGCTAAAAAGCACCGGAGTGTGTCGGGGATCCGGGAGAGAACCCGAATCCCTCGCCACAACTTCTCCTTGTATCAACACCGCAGTCAAAGTGCAGCCGAGGAGAAAATTAATTTCTTATTACCTGATTATATTATTAGGTTTCGCTTCGAGTGTCTGTTAAATATTCCACATCAGCATTTCATCGGGCAGGTCGGTGCCGCCCGGAGCCCGTAATAGGCTGAACGCCGCTTCCCCGTCCCCAGGAATAAAGACTGGCGTTGGCAATATGCTGGCAGAAAGCAATTTGCTCCGGTACTCTTCCTTTTCCTCAGACCAGACACCCCCTATTTGATGCCCATTTGCAATCGGCCGGGAAGTCACGGTTGAACAGAGCACAGGCTCGCTCGGCGAGAGAGCTTTCGAATAAACGAAATCTAACTGAATACATCAAACAGTCCTAAAAATTGACTTTCATTCCAGCCCGCCCGTCAGACGGGGGGTGGGGGTCTTAAAAGATATGCCTTTGAAGAGGGAACACAACATCCCAAACACACGTTGTGATTAAATTTTGGAGAGGATTAAAAAGCTCGGTGCTGAAATATAAATAACATCTAGAATATCTTTGTTTGTTTCTTTACACGAAGGCTCAGAAAAGAGTGTGCCGTATTTAACACAATGTGACCATTGCTCACAATGTCATTACAACGCTGTAGTGGACAGAGTAAACAAAATGAGTTATTACCAAATTCATGAGGACCACAAACCCAAACTTGGTATTTTTTTCTTTCTGGAGGGCAATTTTATTATTTCCCCCCTTCCCCCCACAACAAATCTCTGTGCTCAGTGACCAAGTCCCGGGAAAGGGCAAATTTGCATAATATCCATAAGGGGAGAAAATCTGATAATATAAATGTAAATAAGGTAAGCTTAACTTGTGTTTTCCTTCAAAAATAAATAAATAAATGACCACATGAGTGAAAAGCAGGTGGAGAGGTGCGATGATGCGTTGAGAAGCAGAACCATATGCAGATCCTTGAAGACGAACTGTCGGGAGCAAACAGAAAACCTCTCCCACAGTTAGCCAGGAGGCATGCAATGACAAATGCAAACACAAGGTGGCAATGTTGCTACAATTTTACAAAATGTTGCCATTGGGATGATGGTGTCTGGGTAACGCCGGGCACCCACCGCACGCGTCGCGTATGCGTCGCGTAAACAGCAGGGCGAAGCAGCACGGCGCGACGCGTAGGGTGTCTCCACTGGTTCCGTTTGTGTCGCGCAAAGGCTTGCGTAAAAGCTATATATTCCTAGTAGCTCTCGCAGTCTGCAGTGGGCTTTTACATCGTGCATTTCACGTTTGTTCACGACTGTTGATTATGGGTTAAGTGAATACTTTGGTGAGAGACCTTTTTCAGTTTGTTAATTTGGTAATATTTCGTTAACTCGTAAATAGCCTACGTGAGAAAGTAAACGCTTTCAAGAAGTACCATAACTTAAATCGCAACGTAGCCTGCATAACAATCAATCTCAAACTGTATTAATTTATTTGCTTGGTTAACAAGCGTGCCAATTTCATGAAGAATATGTAATGATCATAATAATAATAAATAATCCATAATCAACCATTGGGAATTCCCGTGTTGTCTTGCCATTCACGTCAAAACATTTATAGGATCAGATTTAGTAAAATCAGCTAATCATGAAAAAGTCAGTAACAGTTTTAATCTTGAAGGGATATGAACACCACAACGCCATGAACACCGGAAGCTTTGAAGTACAAGTGCAATAAAGGCTTGCTTACAACTTCATTTATAAAATAGGTGCATTTTCATCGGCAAGACCACTAAATAATCTGATTTTTTTAAAGCTCTGTGGATTATCTGATTTTTATTAACAAGCCCTTTTTGAAAGCACGGCGAACGAAGACATCGGAGAAGTCAAATAGGCTGAGCAATGGTTGGTTAAAAACTATCTTCCAATACTCGAGCTAACAAACCGCTGTTCGGTGCATTCCCTTCTACGTCACTCAATAGCCTACGTCTTTCTGTGGTGTATTTTCAAATTTACCCCACCCCCTCCGCAAAATAAGACAGCGAAACTAAGTTTGCCTTTCCCCCAGGTTCCAGTTATTTATTTATTTTTACAAAACGAAAAGGCTTGTATTTTTTTTAGCTGCTTAAAAATATCTGGGAGGTAACTAGGGACACACCCCCAGTAATATAAGAATGAAATATAAATCAGAGCATGTATACCTAGCATTTTAGAGCATATTTCTGTGTATAAACAGGCCAACGTGACGCGCGACAAGCCGAAAAAATAGAACAGAAGCGAAAAACTACGCTTCAGTTCGCTTGTGTCGCGCGAGCTTCGCAGCCGGTACGCGACGCGTTCGCATCTGGTGGAGACGACGTCGCCCGCTGCCGTTGTAATAACAGTACTTCAACTACGCTTCAGTTACGCGCGTAATACGCGCGTAGTGCGCTCGCGGCCGATACGCGTGCGGTGGGTGCCCGGCTTTAGTCTTCCACATACAGGGCTTGTATTCATCCATTAGGACAATCTGAATCAAGGAGTTGATCTGACCCGGTGGCTAATTTTACTGAGGGCATGCACTGGCTTATGGATTTTTAACGTCAGGAGAGCTCAACCTGTTAATGCTCCTAACAATACTGGACTGCAGGAACACTATAAAACGGTATAAAATCCCCCAAAATGCCCAAATTAAGGGAGGATGTTTAAAATGTTTAACACGCTTACCAGCATCAGGTAAACCAAAAAAAAAAAAAAAATCTTCAGTTTGGGCTGTGTGGTTGGCCATAATTAAATCATTCTGTGTTGATTTTTGTCCAGAAGCAGGGAATATTTAACAGTTTCCAGATAAGTACTTCAGGAGAACATGGCCAAATTAATTTTCTTAATTTAGGGAAGAATTTGTGTCGTCTTCCTTTTGAATAAGACATGAGCCGGGTATTCTCCATGTTAGAAAACACTGTGCTCTGCTGCCACCTACTGGTCCAGTAGAAGTGCACATCTACTTGGAAAGTAGACACCACAACCTGCCCCAACAGATTTTGTCACATTGTAATGTTGTTGATGCGAGTTAATTCTTAACATTGACAAGCTTTATGTTGCCGATGGTTTGGTCGAATGTATAAAACATTATGAAACTCACTTGAAAAGGTACATTGCCTGCGATCGGTATGGCAAAATATTTCCTCAGTCTGTCACTCTGAAATGACAACTGAGTTGATAAGTTATGACAATATCGCACTCATGATCTCAAGCATAATGAGGTCATACAGCTTGATGACACCCGTAAAGTAAGGTAATTGAGGTATCTTAGAAAACGTTCAGCTTACATGGGAACCAGTAACGGGGATGGGGAACATGCTTAAAATGAGGGGCGATCGCTACATTAGTTAACAATTCCAAAAGTGTCATTTCCAACAGAAGAAGGAATATTATCATCCCCCCTTTCTTTGTTTAAGCTTTGTTATGTAGAACATTGCATATTAAGCAAGAGAAGCCTAGAGATAATGATGTAACTAGCACCCCCCCCTTACCCCCCCTTACCTAGGCCTTTGTAAAGCAGACATGTTGTGTTCCTGTGGTAGCCCTGTTCCCACCCCCTCAGCCTAGCCAGCTTCCACACCCCATGCACTGTCTGGGAGTAACACCCACCTCTGGCACATGATTAATTATATGCACCCCCCCCCCCACTCATTTCTGCCACACATTCCTCCAGATTTGGCTGAATGCCAGCACTCCGTCTCTCTCTCTGACCTGGTGATGCACACCCCCACCCATTCATCGGCACCCCCCACATCACCCCCGCCACCCCCAAACCAAACCCTCACATCAGTCTGGGGCTCTGAAACCAAAAGCCCGGAAAACATTTTCTGTATTTTTTGGCACTGTATTAATTTATAGCAGACTGCTCATTTAGAGCTAATGCGTAGGTGCCAGACCCGTTGCGCAGGCGCAGGAGCCGTGTCTCTCGCCCATGCAGACGGCGAACGGGAGGACGTCATCGGCAGTGATGGGGCGTCGGCTCGCTTCATCGCCCTAAGGAGCGGAGACGACCCGGATCACCTTAACTACCCCCGTCCCACAGCTGCAGGGGCAATACAAAATACACCGCAGCAGGGGGAGAAGACAGGGGGTCCTCTCTCTCTCTCTCTCTCACTCTATCTCTATCTCTCTCTCTCTCACCCGCTCTCTCTCTATCTCTCTCTCTCTCTCTCTCTCTCTCTCTCACCCACTCTCTCACCCTCTCTCTCTCTCACTCTCTCTCTCTCTCTTTCTCTCTCTCTCTCTCTCTCCCTCTCTCTCTCTCTCTCTATCTCTCTCTCCCTCCGTCTCTGCATCTCTTTAGCCATTTCTGTCTCGTTTTTCTTTACGTGACAGCCAGGAGACGCTTGTGCTCTGGGAATGCGTCTGTAATTCCAGCCTCCTGTCACACAGAACGAGCGCCTGCATCCTAATCCTTGGTGTGTCTTTAACCCCCCGGTGGCACCCTCCCTCCTGTGAAGAACTGAACCCCCTCACCCCCCCCCCCTCCCCCCCCCCCCACCCAGCCCTCAAATAAACCCTATTGCCCTTTCAGCAACCCGTTCTCGTGAAAAACTAAGGAACGTTTGTTTACGCCAACAATCACCCTGACCCCCACCCACCCCCCCCGACCCAAAAAAACCCCTGAAATGTCACTGTTTTTCTCCCCCTTTTCTCTGAATTCAATCGATTTTGCAGCTTTGTATCTAATCAAAATGGGGCCGATTTGCATACGGATGGTGCTCCTGCCCCTCCCCTTGCATGTCTGAGCACTTGGCATGCTGCCAGGAGACGGAGAGAGGCAAGGAGCTCGACGCGGTGGTGAGGGGGGGGGGGGGGGGGGGGGGGGGGGTGGCGGGGCGGCTCGGTGGCTGGTGGTGCAAAAAAAAAAAAAAATGAAACGAAATGCAGAAAAATAACAGATGGACGAGAGAAATTAAATCAGATCGGTGACAAATGGCGCTTTGCTCGGGGAGCAAACCAGGGGTGCACTGCAGAGGGGCAAGAGGGTCACGAGAAAAACACGATGCCCCCCGTGTACCGCATTGACACCGAATATGGCCAACAGATTTCATGTGGTTAATTACAAAAAAAAAAAAGAGAGACAATCATGCGTGCTAAAAAATCGAAGCCGTTTTACAAGGCTGTTACAAACTGTCAGCTCGCTGTTAATTAGCGACTAGCTCTGTGTCAGGCGGACGGCCAAGGCGCACGCGTCCACACGTTCATTGTGAGAACGAGTGATTTTTCCTTCTTTCTTTTTTTAGCGGAATTTCGAGGGGACGGGAGCGGCGACGCGCGCTGGGCAGTCCTCCCACTCGTCTGAATGGGGGTAGTGCGTTTAGGCTGCGGCAGTGGGGGACCGCATGGGGTGCAGAAAAAAAACCCGCAGCGGCCGTGCGGGACAAAGTAGAACCAGAATCAGCTTTTGCCGGAACGCAACCCGACGTCACGCCGCAGTGGCCAATCACGTACGTTGTCGCGCTGCGGCGGCCGATCTCCCAGTTGTGTCCTTGCTTGGTTTATTTCGTGTATCCAGCTTCGACGTCTGCCTCTGGCTTGCAGTCTACGCTGCAAAATAACGATAGCAAGAAGCTTGATTCGGTTTATGTCCATTTGTTTGAGTTAGTGGACAGGAAATGGAGGGGGGGGGGGGGGGGGTTAAAGTTCACAACATGCCGTCACACAAACGGGCCATGTGGTGACACGCCCACACCTCCGCACAGCCCTGCGGGAAGGTGCCGCGTCGCCTGATCTGGTCTGAATGCAGTCTTACGGCCGGGACACGCTGTACTACAGGACACAGGCGCACAGCCACGCAGCAGCGCCAGCATGCTAACCTGAGAGCGCTCAGCCGCTAGCACCGGTGTGGCACAATATCCATCTGTCTGTCTATCTATCTATCTATCTATCTATCTATCTATCTATCTATCCATCCATCCATCCATCCATCCATCTATCTATCTAGCTATCTATCCGTCTATCTATCTATCTATCTATCTATCTATCCATCTATCTGCTATCTGTCTACAGTATCTATCCATCTATCTGCTATCTGTCTGTCTGTCCGTCAGTCAGTCAGTTCTGATGCAGATGACACAGAGAGAGATGGCTGGTCAGCTCTGTGTAATGCAGTACCCTGTATCCATGCTGTATTGGCTCCCATAGTGCCCTTATGGGCTGGCCAGTGTGTGGCACGATGTGAATTGTTCTGGCAGAGCTGGCAGACCACAGCCTGGCTGAAGAAGGTCTCACCCGTCGTAAAGCTGTGAGCAGCAGCAAACGCACTGAGCGCCATGTCTTTATTTAGTCTATTTAATACTGTGGCTTAAATGCACAAACACATGCACACACGCATGCACACACGCACACACACACAAGCATGCAAGCATGCATGCACACACACATGCACACACATACATGCACGCATGCAAGCATGCATGCACACTCACACGCACACACATACATGCACGCATGCAAGCATGCATGCACACACACACACTCGCACGCACACACGCACGCACACCCATGGGCACGCACACACGCACACACACCCACACACACGCACACACGCAAGCATGAAAACATTCGCGCACACATACATGCACACACACACATGCACGCACGCACACAGACATGCACACACACGCATGCACACGCACACACTCACACGCACACATGCAAGCACACAAGCATGCACGCACACACATGCACGCACAGACACACACACACATGCACGCTCACACACACACATGCACCCATGTACACGTGCACACATGCCAGGTTATTTTTTTCCTGTTGATTTCACATTGGACGGCAGCCTCTTGTAATAGTATTGTGTGGCCATGCATTCCTTTTCCTGAAATTCATATTATCCTTTTTGCTTAAAAAGCCATCCATCATCCCCCCACCCCCCCCCCCCCCTCCACCCCCCATCCCAGCATTCCATTATGCCCACCCTCAGTGACAGACAGTGACGTCAGTGTCTCTTCACCGCACCCCAGGACGAGTTCTGAGCCCCCCCCCCCTTCTCAACCCAAAATCTGAATTCAGCAAAGCGAGGTCACAACACAGACACAGACCCCACCCCTCGAGCCACAGCCATACGCTGTTCCATCCTCTTTTTTCGCTACAACGGTAATTCATCGACCCATGCTACAAACAATTACGCACCCCCCCCACCACAAACCCCCCCCTCCTCCCCCCCAAACCCCCCCCCCCCCCAACTGTCATAACAAATCTTTCTGCAGGCTTCCACAAGTCCGCCTGCTGCCATTGAAGCCTGCTGCCAGTCCCGCGCGCCGTGGCTGAAGATACTGTGTCACGCTAATTAAGTCGGGCGTCCTGTTTGAGAGCCCCGTGTGTGCGAAGCTGGCCGTGCGTGTGCGGCAGGGAAGAGAGACGGCGGTTTCCCCCCCCCGCACGTGATCCAAACAAACCAGCGTGCGGTCGCCGGCCGCCACGGGAGCGGGGACTCCCGTGCCAGCTCCCCGAATGCACTCCGTGAACCCCTTAATCCGCCCGAAGGGGGCCCGGCTAAAAAACCAAATTAGGGCCCGCTGAACGGCAAATTCATTCAGTTACCACTGGGGACAACAAAAGCTGCTCTGTGTCAAAAGAGAAAGAAGTGTTGCAGGGCGCCTGGGAGGTCGGATGTACGGGTCACTGTGGATCTCAGCTGCGTCTCTGTCTCTCTTTCATTTGCTCTTTCTCCCTCCCTCTCTCTATCCCTCTCGCCGTCTCTCTCGCTCACTCTCTCTCTCTCTCTCTCTTCTCACCAGAGGGAGAGAATGAGCAGACCTTAAGCTGGAAGCAGCAGACAGCACACAGTCAAGGCGAATCCAGAGGGAGGGGGCAAAGAGGGAGAACACATGCCATCTGTCTCCTGCAGCAAAGGTGAGAAAGAGGCGGACGCCATTTTGAGGGCTTACCCCTCCGTCTCTCTCGCCATTTTAAGGAGGACAATCCTGCAGATGCCCTGGCATACAAGCAGGCATGCGTACACACAAACACACACACACATAAACACACACACACACACACACACACATACACATACACACACACACACACATAAACACACACACACACACACACACATACACATGCATGCACACACACGCACACACACAGGAATATATACACATGGGCATATACCTATATGTACACCCACACACACACATACACATACACACACACACATACACAAACACACACATACACACAGGAATGTATACACACATGGGCACACACCTGTATGTGCACGCACGCATACACACACACATGCACACACATAAACACACACACACACACAAACACACATACGCACACACACACACACATACAGGCATGCATACACATGCACACACACACACATGCGCACATGCACACACACATACTCACACAAACACATACACGCACATGCACATGCACACGCACACGCACACGCACACGCACACGCACACACACACATACATGCACCCATACAAATGCACACACACACACACGCACACACACACACACACACACTACCTCTTAAGGCCAGTATTATTCACTCGTGCTTTTGTTGGTGATGATTTGCATTACAGTGGCCTTGAATTTGCGTAACTTCACAAATACTATGGAACGATCACATTTTGTTACGATCGCATTATCAATAACACATTCTTTGCTGCATGTAAAACCATAATCGTAATGTGAGCACGAACTTGGACATTTTCACATACTGGAGTGTTCAATATAAGTAGTAAAGTGGTAAGGAACAAAAAGGGGATAAAGTTTTTTAATCAGTCTGGCCATGTTTTCAGCTTTGGTGTTTTAAAAAATGACATTTGGAAGCATTTTGCCAGAAAAAAAATACATGGATATTAGTCAGCATTTTGGCGGGCTACACTGCATTAATTTTTGAAAGGGTAATTTGCCTTATAAAATGGCAGCAGTGGAGCAGGAGCGGGCGGTGCTTGCGTTGCTGGTTGGTTCACTTCTCAGATGTTTATTTCAGGCTGCCAGAGCAGCAGTGAGACATGCCAGGCAAAGCGATTTTTTTTTTAGGGAACAATATCTGCAGTCCATCACCGCAAGAGAGCTGAGAGAGGGATTCAAGGGCCCTGCCCTCCACTCCAAGCAGATTAGAATTAGTGTCAATAACGATGTATCCGAAATTACCATATAATTGGAAGAAAATGTTTGGCTGGAAAATGTACTGTGCAATTTTTCACAAGAATCATTTTTTTTAAAGCTACAAATCATTTTCATAACATGGCCTGCTGCTGTGCATGAGCGCATGAGGTTCTGCATTGCCCGCTACATCCCATAATTAACGTGGTCTTAAATCACCCGCCCCTGACCGAGCCTCTGCATGTGCACTGACCTGCACCCTCAGCAGCGCCTGGAACTGGGCTTGTAACCCGAAAGGTCACGGGTTCGATTCCCAGGTAGGACACTGCCGTTGTACCCTTGAGCAAAGGTACTTAACCCGCATTGCTTCAGTACACATCCAGCTGTATAAATGGATGCTGTGTAAAAGTTGTGTAAGTCGCTCTGGATAAGAGCGTCTGGTAAATGCCTGTAATGTAATGTAATGTAATGTAATGTAATTGGCCGGTCCGTCTCTGTTCTCACCGGCTCGCCTGCATACCTCAGAAACACTCGGCAGCCTTGCCTTAACGCAGTCAGGTCACGTCAAGTTGTTTGTTTTCTTGCGAGGAGCCAGACAAATATAATGACTGGAGTGTGAGTGTGTGGTAATGAGTGCGAGTGTGTGGTAATGAGTGTGAGTGTGTGGTAATGAGTGCGAGTGTGTGGTAATGTGTGCGAGTGTGTGGTAATGAGTGCGAGTGTGTGGTATTGAGTGTGAGTGTGTGGTAATGAGTGTGAGTGTGTGGTAATGAGTGCGAGTGTGTGTTAATGAGTGCGAGTGTGTGGTAATGAGTGCGAGTGTGTGGTAATGAGTGCGAGTGTGTGGTAATGAGTGTGAGTGTGTGGTAATAAGTGCGAGTGTGTGGTAATGAGTGTGAGTGTGTGGTAATGAGTGTGAGTTTGTGGTAATGAGTGTGAGTGTGTGTGAGTGTGTGGTAATGAGTGTGAGTGTGTGGTAATGAGTGTGAGTTTGTGGTAATGAGTGCGAGTGTGTGGTAATGAGTGCGAGTGTGTGGTACTGAGTGCGAGTGTGTGATAATGAGTGTGAGTTGTGGTAATGAGTGCGAGTGTGTGGTAATGAGTGCGAGTGTGTGGTAATGAGTGTGAGTTTGTGGAAATGAGTGCGAGTGTGTGGTAATGAGTGTAGGTGTGTGGTATGAGTGTGAGTGTGTGGTAATGAGTGTGAGTGTGTGGTAATGAGTGTGAGTGTGAGTGTGTGGTAATGAGTGCGAGTGTGTGGTAATGAGTGCGAGTGTGTGGTAATGAGTGTGAGTGTGTGGTAATGAGTGCGAGTGTGTGGTAATGAGTGCGAGTGTGAGTGTGTGGTAATGAGTGCGAGTGTGTGGTAATGAGTGTGAGTGTGAGGTAATGTGTGTGTGTGGTAATGAGTGAGTGTGTGGTAATGAGTGTGAGTGTGTGGTAATGAGTGAGTGTGTGGTAATGAGTGCGAGTGTGTGGTAATGAGTGCGAGTGTGTGGTAATGAGTGTGAGTGTGTGGTAATAAGTGCGAGTGTGTGGTAATGAGTGTGAGTGTGTGGTAATGAGTGTGAGTGTGTGGTATGCTTGAATTGAGGCTGTGCCTTTTTGAAGCGTGACTGTGCTGCAGGTTAGGACCCGCATGAGTATCACCTGCTGATTGTGTTACACAAACACGGCTAATTACAGAGCTGTCAGTTCTGTCACCAGCCCTTATGTTTCTGGAGTGGGGGGTGGGGGTGGGGGGTGGGGGGGAGGCTGTTTTACTCTCAAGATCCATTACAGCAGCAGTGAGCATATCACACACTTGCGTGTCTGTGCGAGGACGTGTCGCCTGGGTGCTATTAGTAGTAGTACAACAAGGCCTCTGCAAAGTGAGCAATTGTTTGTTTGTATTGCAATTAATCTCATAAAATATGCCTTGAATACAGAGCAATTAACGCTGCCAAGTAATACATTTACTGAGGCCACATTTGCGGGGGAAATAAAAAAACTAATAATATATATATATATATATATATATATAAATAAACTGTCATTCGCACTCAAATATTACAATTTCTCTTCAAGGTTAACCATGTGCAACATGAACAAAATGTCTCCAGGCTACAGACGGCTGGATTTCCCCCAGGAAGCGTGAGCACCAGGGGGCCCCGGCGGCGCCTGCGGCTGAGTCTCGGCGGTACGAGCCCAGCCAGCGAGACTCCTCTCCTCCTGCAACACGGGAAAACAAATTCGCAAATTCTCCCCGTCCCACACACTCAAATAATTACCTCGGTGGAATCTATCGCCCAGCGATTCGGGGGGGGTGTGGGGGAAAGCGGGACACACACACACACACGCACACACACACACACACACGTTCACGTTTTACGCCCAGGTACTCTTCCTGAATGATTCATCCCTACGCGCTGCTTAAAACGAGCACACGATATGAATTTTTAAAAAGGAAACAAACAAGGAAGACAAAATAGCGGGGGGAGTCCTCGTGTAATAACGAGGAGCAGGTTTGCACAGCGTCTGTTCCCTTCGCTGATGTCATGAGCCAGCGGGGGAAACTGGCGGCGTAAGGAAGAGACCGAAATTTTTTTGGCAAATACATTTCTAAGTGTCACTTTTCTGATCATCGATCAGCATTTAGCGCTCGTCGAACTACCGGAGTCACGAAACGCTTTGATTTCCACCCCGCTGACCGATGTCAATTTAGACGTCTAAACCGACGTCAAAACGTGTGGTGTGACAGCACTAACATTACATTACATTACAGGCATTTAGCAGACGCTCTTATCCAGAGCGACGTACAACAAGTGCATTAGGTGTGCGTTGAAGTGCCCAGTCGTCCTATTCCTGACTTCGTTGTTACCGTGTACTCCTACTGGCACGGCAACCGTGCTTCATGAAGGTGCATTAACTGTCTTAACTGCTGCTTGTATTTTCCATAGATTGCGTTGTTGCCGTTCTCGTTGTGTTAGTGTTAATCAGTTTAACCACCAGGGTCCAGGTTGAACTATGCGGTTGTTCCCTGTACTTGGACCGGTACTTCTCTCTAGGGGTTTCGTCATACTTGTTCATGGTTATGGTTGTACACTTTGTTGTACGTCGCTCTGGATAAGAGCGTCTGCCAAATGCCTGTAATGTAATGTAATGAAATCTACCTTGAGCGATGCAGACCAGGCATTCCACAGGTGGGCTCAGAACCCTAGGTAGAGCGTATTGGCCAAACTGCAGGCATTACAGTAGGTCTGGTGATACCACCCACCCTGTCTATCTGCAATGATAGCATGTCCAGATCCAGCGGCAGCCATTTTGGTGCACTCAGAAAGCATTCCAGCCTATAAGTACTGTACTAATGCACCCTAACCACGCTTGTGTAACGTAGCTTCATAAGCGCTTTGCGATCTTGAGATGAAAGGCGTCATTTATACCCCGTCCATTACTAGTGTAATTACAGGGACAGTGGACCCAACGAAATTCTCAGACTTGTGGCGGTTGGGTCAATGGTTCATTTCGAGGTTGCGGGAGGAAGTGGTGTTTGGCTCGGGCTGGATGCCTGACCCAGGACAGCGTGCGGTTCTCTCAAGTCCGGGCCGGTCCAAACCCAAACACGTTCAAACACTTCGGAAAGACCCTCCAAACTGCAGCATCTGCGCATTCCTGGGACTGTTGGGGAGAGGAGTGCATCTGAGGATGCATCGAGAAGTGCGTTAAAATGCACATTTTAACTGAGCACAACAATTACCCCTCACTTCATTCCCTCTGTTTAATGCTCACCTCTCTCTGCTCATCTTACCTGCCAAATATCATTAGTCAACTTCTGGAAGAAGAGCAACTGTATGCAACACATTATATGTGCATTTCAGAATACATCAGCCGGGTTTGGGGATGTAAGCCTAATGCACTGCATTATCTGTTGAGGTACCTGACATCCAGGAATCTTCCTGAATCAGGTACGGCAGACAAGGACTTGGTAAGTTCACGAATCATGCACAAGACAGTTCAAGTCATTCTAAATATTTATATGACAGAATAAATAATAAACAGTTACAAATTGCCATCTTTATTTCTTTGAAATAGCATATCAAAGATAAATCTTAATATTTATACCAGTACAAAAAAATGATTGACACAAGGAATATACAGCACAAAACACAAGAATAATCCTATTGCCATTTCATTTTATTTTTTATATTTCTGTTTAAAGACAAATGTAATTACTACTCTTCTCTGGCATCCTGTTTGTTAAGCATCAATTTTTCATCCCCATGAATTTTATCCGGTGGTAAACCTCTTATCTGAAAGGGAGCCATTTCTCTCATAATCTTTGTTGACTGCAGTGCAACTCACAAAAAAAAAAAAAAAAAAAATCAGGAAACCAATAATAGCGCAGGGGCGCCCCGATTTGCCACGTGGGAAGCCAATCAGTTTCTCTGATCCTGTGTAAATGGACAAATTATTAGGGACCTTTATTAACCTGAGAGAAATAGCCCTGTTCATTTTGTCGGGCCTCCCCCTAAAAGGTAGGTGCCTGCCCAGCCCTCTGATCTCTCTCTCTCCCCTCTCACCCCCCCGCTGTGCCACTGACACCCATCGCTAGTTCTGCCCAACTCCCGCCCCCCCACATCACCCTTCCTCACGGGGGGAGAGAGCAACTGAGCCTCATCATCAGCAGGTCTGGCTTGCACAGTTAGCGGGAAGACAACACATCTGCCAAACATCTGTCCCTTCCAGACAGACCTCACCTTGTTAGGGGAGGGAGGGGAAATGGAGATTATGGTTTTTTTTTTTTTTTTTTTTTTTTTAAGAGGGCGGTCCCGCATTCTGATTGGCTGGCTCCAGCTGCGCAAGTTTCAGCTTCGCTGGCGTTCGTCTGCGTTTTTTTACGGCACCCGCCATCTCAGATACCGCGCGTTAGGGGTTTTTAAAATCGCACCGCGTGCCTCATGTTCCAGTTCGATCAATGTGCTAGTGGACAGCTGCCAATAAATAAAGGAACAGAAACTAGGGAGGGCACAGAGACAATCACCCCAAGACAAAGGCCACTACTCCCAGGGGGAAAAGGAACAATACTGCAGAACTGCGTGCTTTCCACAATACTTCACTTTGCCACGCGTTTAAAATTCAGCAAACTTACGTACGTAAACTGCAGAACCCCTGCAAGAAAAACACTTTCTGTCGTACAGTAGTCCGGGGGTGTCACCAACTACACTGAAAGAGTAGGCATACATTTAATCTTTAACACACTTAAATATTAATTCTTTCTTTTAAATCACATCTCTATTTGTTTCTCTTTAGAACAGAAAGAACACTTATTATTTGGTTTACATAAGGCACAGAGAGCATAAGAAATTAACAGTGTGTGCATTCCTTACACCCCCGCCCCCCACCTCCAATAAAAATAAACACAATAATAATTGTATAACAATGGCAACAACGCACTCTATAGATGGGACGAATGGCACAACGCAAAAACACAGCGAATAAAAGGGGTTATGGCATCGGCGGGCTTTCTGCAAAACATACAAACAAAAACCAGACAAAATACAGGCCGGGGTACTGAACGCCCCCCTCCACACCGCACGGGGCAGTGCAGAGGTCCCAACTCCCTAGACCCCCCTTAGTACAGGAGAGCGACCCCCCCAACCCCCCCCCAATACCACCACATAACACACTACAGTACACAACACAACACGACGTAACCTGCGACAATTTTATTTCTTTATGCATTTTCTTCCTTTTTACTTTCATCTTTTGCCTGTACACCACGTGCTCTCTCTCTCTACCGTGTGCTGCGCTACTTCTGTGGCTGAAGCGGGACGAACCCCCCCCCCCGCCCCACTTCCGCAGCTTCAGATCACACACACCCCACGGGACGGAAGGGTCTGTCCACCACCTCCACAGCCAGACCTCCTTAATTTAAAAAAAATATCCAGTCGTCTTTTCCAACTTCGGACACCACGCGTTTAAGTTATGCTGTGCGGATAAGGAAGCTGGATTAAAAAAATATTACTATGAATTTACGGGATTAGATAGTACAGAAAAAACAAGGAGTAGATTTTATTGCAGCACATTTTAACAAAATCGATGCAGCCTTTGACAAATTGACTCAAAGTGGCACAGTGACCGAAATCCAGAGCCACACCTCCTCCCCTTTCCCAGTCTTCAACCACCTGGCCCCGCCCTAACGCAGTTCCCCTGGAACCTTGGTACAGTCACAGTGACGCTGAAGAGCATTCAAGGGTAGACAATGAGACACTGGAATGGTATTATTGCAAGTATTACTCTAAACAACACGTAGCTATTAGATCAAAATGTTTTAACCCATCATGTAAAAAAAACTATTGCTGTTGGTGGCTCTATCCACAACCCAAAAAATGGATCACAGGTAGACTCCGGCACCTTCTTCACTAGAGGAGGCGGAGCCGAAAAAGGCCGGTGGTGCCCATGTGACCCGAGCGTGCGGCTGGTCCCCTCTCGGGTCGGGGGTCCAGGATTTGGGGAGGCAGGAGGCAGGAAGGGGGGTGAGGGTCGCCAGAAGGTCAGGACAGAGAGAAGAGGGGGTGGTCATTGCAGGCAGGACTGGGCGGGCGAGGTGGGGGGGGGGGGGGGTGAAGGTGGCCGAATGTCTACAGCTCGTGGGAGGACACGTCGTGCTCGGACACGCCGTTGGCCTGCGCGTTGCTCTCGTTCAGCCTCCGCACGCGGTACACCTCGTAGTGGATGCTGCTGGTGATGTCCTTGATGTTCTGCATGTGGGTTCTGAGAGACACGGCGACAGGAAGAGGGAATCTCGTCAGGCTGTTAACACGCCACGCTACACATGCATGTACATACGCATGCACGCACACACGGATGTGCGCACACACACACACAAACACACACACACACACACACACTTTCCAGCGTTCAAACTGGCATAGATAATTCTCCACACACACAAAAAAAAATGAATACCAGAAAGACTAAAGCTTAGGGGACCAGCGAAACTCTTTAAGAACTTTTGATGATCAACATCTGCTCAGGGCAGTAGGGATTGTAGACAATGTTTCCCAAACACACAGAGCGGGAGCTCCTGGGGCGGCTGGCTTGACCATGCAGCTCACTTCATAAAGTTAATTTAAGCATCTGTGCTCATGAAAATTATAATTTTACCCTCACTTTGAATTTCATTTGCAATCATTTCATAATAAATTTTAAAGCCCCTCCCCGCTCCCCCCTCCAGGGTAAGATGACCTCTTTCTTTCACTTCTAGTTAAAGCCCCACCATATTTGTTTTGCAGGCAAACCCACGTCACAAAACCACACGCAACGTGATCCAACACCACAGATGACGAACAGAGAGTAGAAGAAAACCATATTATATTATATATAGCTCACCTAATAAGCAGGTCCCGCAGATAAGAAAACTCACAGTGCGCAATGTTCTCCACTGAAACGACACAATTTAAAAACGTTTTAGCACATTTTGGCAGCAATTCTCCGTGTGAGCAATTTTTGCATTTTTAAAAAAATAATAAAATGTTACAGATACACATAATCATACTCATTGATGCCAATAGCAGTTCATCCTCCAGCTTGATGGAAAAGATAAATTAAGACAGTGAACACCTGAACGTGCTGTTGATAGAAAATTCTAATTAAATTCTGCTCATGTTTTAAGAAGATAAATATGTTCCTACTGGATATTTAACCAGACATACCTTTGAACGAAAGCAAATCTGAAGTATTCCACTAGAGGGCAGTAATACAATGTAGTACCACAGAGCAGAGGACACAATGTCATGTGATAAAAGCAGTAAGATCTGCTCTCTTTATCCATCATAACGGATTAATTCTTCCCAAGATAAATTAGTATGCGAGATAAGGCAAATTCTTCATTTCGACTGTGTGGAAGTCCCACAGTGTGGCAGCTCCATGAATTTGAGATCACTGTGTGTGTGTGCCATTGCCGAATACAGCGCACCAAAAAATAAATAAAATAAAAATCTGTTGTTGTCACTGAAAGCGTTTGAATTGCCCCTGAAGCTGAAACGAATGCTCACTGAGTGCATTTGGTAGGACAGCTGAGCCGGAGGAGAGCACCCAGGCCAGATTTATATATTGATTTATTTTATTTTTTAAAATGTTTTTATTTTGCCATGTGCCGCTGCCATTCACTCGCTCGCACATGCTGCTCTTGCTCTCTCTCTCTCTCCGTTATCAACCTCTTATTTCTGTCTCAGGGTTTCTCCACTGCTGGGCTGTGGCAGGTCCAGCAGAGAGTCTCAAAATGGCCGACGAGGCAAGGACTCTGAACTCTCATTAATGTGACCAAGTGTTAATGAAGATCAGGTCATAAAGGCCAGGTCATACAGTACACAATCACTGCTCAACAGAGAGTGCATGTTCTCTGACAGTATTTAAGCTTAATTGATGACAATAACTGAGCATTGGTAAGGGATCGGTAACCACAGCAAAAAGTTTCACCATAATCAATATTAATTTGCACAGGAAAAAGAAAGTTAACAATATTGCCACAGGAATAAAAATACATGAGGAAGCTGGCTAGAATGTGCGACTGAACTGCTAAATACAGCTGGGATGGGAGCCTTGGTCAGTACTGCAACGTGAATCCGTACAGACCAGCACTGCAAAGTGGGTCAGAGCAGCTCAGAGAGGACATTGTAGGTCAGTTCTGCGGTGTGGATCCATGTAAATCAGTATTAATAGGGTGGATCAGCGTAGATCAGTACTTTAGTGTCGACCAGTGCGGCACCACAGACCAGTATTTCACACTATGACAATAAGCCAATTGACCACGGTGTCTGTTCTTCTGTAGAAAGTGTCATATTAAATGAGGAAGAACTTCCCCCCCCATAGTGATTTGTTTGGCCATTGTTGACATGATTAAGCTTTGGTCCAGAACACAAAACGCTTTATGACACGGCCAAATCATGTGTACTTCACAGTTTGTCACTGGCGGTGAGCCCACACACTGTACACTAAATCACGATGATCTCAAGCTATAAATATGGACGTACTGCTGGTCCATGAAATCACACAGGAGACCTTTAAATCAACCTTTGAGTGTGACTCGGTGCAAGGCTGTCTAATCACAATAGCAGCATCTCAGTGTGAAATATTTTCCATTGTTTAGACAGCCAAAGCAATAATGGAGAAAGCAGGAGGGGAGGACATTACTTTCTGTTTTCCCCACTGCAGAAAACCTTAACCTGCATTAACCTTTTATGGTACCACACCATAGAGAACATTAACCTTATATGGTACCCAACTATAGAGAACATTAACCTTATATGGTACCCAACTATAGAGGACTTTAACCTTCTATGCTACTCAGTTATAGAGGACATTAGCCTTCTATGCTACCCAACTATAGCGGACATTCACTTTCTATAATTCCACAAGACAGGGGACAATAACCTTCTATGGTACCCAACTATAGAGGACATTAACCTTCTATTGGGCCACACTATAGAGGACAATATCTTTCTATGGTGTCACACTATAGAGAACATAAACATTCTATGTTCCTTACCAGAGGACAATATCCTTCTATGGCACCCGACTTTACAGAGGAAATTACCTTCTATGGTGCCCCACTTTGTTTTCCTCCCCAGAAGCCTTCTCCCATTGACCTGGTACTCCTGGTCACTCCCAACCACAGCGAAGGGGATCATCTCCTAAGGGACGAGCAACAACATGGACGCTGACTTCACACGCCGCGTCAAGACGGAGACACCGTCACGGAGGAGTGTTCGTTGGGGCTGCGGTGGGCGGGAGCCCCTCCGCACACTCACTCTGATCTTCTCATTGATCGTCCTGTCCTCGGCGTCCTCGTCAAACTCCTTCTGCGGGTAAACATCGATCCCATTGGTCCGCAACTCCTCCCTGATCTGCAGGTACACAAACAAACACAAAAAAAACTGTCGGTACACAGTATGGGCTATTGGTGCACAGACCCGGTGGCCATCAAACCCCTGTCCTGTCCTTAAAGGACCATTACAACCAAGATTAACATCTAGGGAGTATTCTAGCATGTTAAGGGCATACCACACTAAAAAGCGTATAATATCAGGGGGTAAGGGCATACCACACTAAAAAGCGTATAATATCAGGGGGTAAGGGCATACCACACTAAAAAGCGTATAATATCAGGGGGTAAGGGCATACCACACTAAAAAGCGTATAATATCAGGGGGTAAGGGCATACCACACTAAAAAGCGTATAATATCAGGGGGTAAGGGCATACCACACTAAAAAGCGTACTATAATATCAGGGGGTAAGGGCATACCACACTAAAAAGCGTACTATAATATCAGGGGGTAAAATAAGGACCTAAAATCATGACTAAGCAACTTGGTATGTGGGCCAACATGAGCTGCACCTCTGGAATTAGGAATGCAAGCGTGCATGCAGGACATTCCTCCCAACAATGGCCTGACCCAGGGCACTGACGCAGACGCCTAGTCATCCCACACGCCCTGCCGGAGAGCGCAGGAACTCAGGGGGGGGGAGGAGGAGGAGGAGGAGGAGGAGAACACGACCAGCCCAGTACAATAACACAGGAGGTCCCGGCAGGAAGGTGGGGAAACTGCGCCGGGCGGGGTCCCCGAGGATTGAGGGGTGACCCCACTCTGGGGTGAAGGCGAAGGCTCGAGACGTTCGGGTCATCGGCAGACACACGAATGGGATGTGGGAACGCACATAGACCCTGTCCTGCCCTGAGCTGAGGGCAATCCCAACAGCCTCCCCTCCTGTAGTCTCTCACGCAGTCGCAGAAATTAAATACTGAATTTAAAGGGGAAAATTATGTAAAGAAATATATATTTTTAAAAACCCCTCTGTCTGAAGCAACTTTTCAAGGGCCATCAATGGATGGAAGTCGTATACAAAAGGTTAATCACAAAAGCAGGTCACTTTCACACAACGGGCAACCCTTAAACAGAAGCGGAAAAGAGATGATTGTACAGCCTCTCATTGGCAGATGCATGCTTAACCACATAAGGGAAGTGATGTCATCAAGATGCGCCATTGTCACATCAGGAGCCAGAAAGGCATGAAGCACAGCTGCGCTGACACAGATACAAAGAGCCTTTTTTTCTTGTCCTGCGTGTAGGCAATCCCAGGGCCGAACACTGCCCCAAACCCAGCCAATCAAAACAACCCATTACAAAGTCCAAAGCTTCCACCTCAATTGGACAATTTTCTTGTTTGTCCTCAGCGGCCTGGAACAAACTGAATAGCGGGCAGAATGCCCCAGCATGCATCCTGCTCTCATTGAGCCATAAAGACGGACGCCAGAACGAGGTGGAAGTGCGCATCCCCTGTCCCCGTCTTCATCTCCTCTTAAGGCTGACAGCCATCCAAGAGAAACACGAGGAAGCACTGGAGAGCCTCCCGTCACGGAAAAACAGGAAGTGAGCGGCACCCTCTTCCTTCTTCCCGCTCTCCACCCACACAGAGGGGCCCCCTGGGAGTGACGGAGCTCTCCGCCCTGCATTTTACCATCCTTGGGGGGGGGTTCCCTCAGGACACTTGGTTGCACGCCTGCCCCCCCCCCCCCCCCCGCCCACCCCGAACCCCCCAGTCGAGAGAGGGAGGACCGCGGCATATGCCCACGGTGGAGAGCGAGCCGGCTGATCACACGCGGCTCATCTGGCCCGGATAAACCCGCCATCAGAAGGTTAAAGGAGCCCCCCGCTCCAGACGACGCCCCGCCCTCAGCTGGGGAATTAAACCCGGGCCCCTGGTTACGCCACTTAGCCTCAGAGCGGAGCCCGATGCTCCAGAGGGCTCTACAGGCCATCCTGCCAGCCTCCCCCCCCCCCCCCCCACCCCCCCCCCCCTCGGCCTTTGATTTCTACACTTTTTTGGCAGCCCCTGCGGTACATACCGGAGTGTTCCTACGCCTCCTTCCAGATCTGTAGTATGACGTGCGCCCTGTGAAGAGCCTGCCAACTGCGCTCTGGAAGAGCCCGCACAGAGGCGTACTTCTCTAATGGGGGGGGTTTAGGGGGGGGGTTTGTGAGGTTTGGGGTTGGGGGGGTGCCCTATGAAGAAGCAGCCAACTGCGCTCTGGAAGAACCCGCACAGGGCCAGAGGCGTACCTCTCTAATGGGGGGGGGGGGGGGGGGTTGTGAGTTTTGGGGGTTGGGGGGGTGCCCTGTGAAGAGGCAGCCAACTCTGCTCAGGAAGAACCCGCACAGAGTCAGAGGCATACCTCTCTAATAAGGGGGGGGGGGGGTACCCTATGAAGAGGCTGCCAACTCTGAACCCACACAGGCATACCTCTCTAATGGGGGGGTGTGGGGTGGGGGGGATGTTTATACCTTCTTTTTGAAGAAGTCCCTCTCCTCCAGAGTTAAAGTGTCTGCCTTGGCGATGACGGGGACGATGTTGACCACTTTACTGAGACGCCGCATGAACTCCACATCCAGGGGCCTCAGGCTGAAAGAGAGGGGGGGGGGGGGCGGAGGGAATTCAGTGAGAAACACAGCGGAGGAGGAGAGCCTCAAAATCCCGGTGCCTCACCACGAAAAACCCGCCCCAGCACGCGCCCAGCTTGTCAGGACAGAGAGGAGGCAATTCATTTAATTTCATTGGTTCTGTTTATCGCCAGGATACAGGATGAAAAACAACCAAATCGATCACATGAACACGGCATGAGAACTGTACGCCTTTCTCCCCTTTTGAGTCTTTGGCTGTAGATCACAAGACAATCCAGCAGGGGGCGACAGAACTACACTTACTGATCTACCGATGAGACAGACCAGGGCCGGGAAGCTCCACCCAGAATATCTGCTGCAGCCAGCGTCTCACCTGTACTCCTGTGCGCAAGTCCGACACCACAGTGGTGTCTGTGGCTAAGCCGCAGTTAAATTAGACACGCATCTGCTAGTGCATGCTGCTTCCGACAGCACGTACAAAACTTAAGACAGAGGCCCAGTATCTCAATTTGAAAACTGACACTAAGCGAAACGAACAGGAAGTTATCGATACGTTTTTTTTTAATATCATGCAAAAACTAAGTACAAGTGCCTTCAACACACCCACTCAGCTCAGTTTAAAAAAAAGCAGCCATCATACTGTCCCGCATCCTCAATCAAAGCTACTACAAATGCACGCACAATAAAAAGCTAACGTAGCCTGAGGCGATGAGCAATGATTTCTGCATTGCGTTCAGCTGAGTATCATGGCACGGGAAGCCTGTCCCAGGGAAAGCCAAAAATTCGCTTCCTTAGGCCTTCAGAACTGGAAGCAAATCTGAGCCCTATAAACAGACTGTGGGACTTTGATGTCCTGGGCTTTATCAACACTGCTTGTGAGAGAAAACTGACTTTTTGGTTCTCTTAAAACATCATACATTATGTTTGAGTCTCCACAAAGAATAAACAGTGTACTGCGTCTGAGTCACCAGTAAAGGACACACAGTGACAAACATATATTTGAGTCCCCACAAATAATACAGTGTGTATTTCTGCGTCAGAACCATTTGTGGAGGTCGTTTGTGGAGAGGGTCACTTCTGTTTTCTGCAGCTGATTACGGCGATTTTTTTTCCAGGATGAAGCGTACTGTTGGCAGAGCCTCTGGTTAATATAAATTTTTTTCCTTCCCAACCAATTAGTCTTGTGAAGGTTCAGCGTCAGAGTTCAAGGCTCTGTAAGCAGCTGCAGAGAGGCAGACATCTGCAGGGCTGGATGAACATGAAAGGCTAATCTATCTTTATAGGGGAGACTCACAATCCCACGCTCACATATCACACCCCCAAGAAACCACAAATGTGTCCATCACGTCGCAGGTCTGCAGGAGTGTCACATGGTACAGGCCATAGACCAGAAGCAGAGCATCTTGTCCTCAGGTGTGAAACCATGACACGCGCTCGTATGCGCATAAACGTGCACACACACATATATACACACACACACACATACATACACATGCAAACACACACACACACACACACACATCACGCACACACATATATACACGTGCAAACACACACACACACACACACACACACACACACACATAGACACACACACACAGACACATCACGCACACACACACACACACAGACACAGACACAGACAGACACATCACGCACACACACACCAGGCACACACACACACACACACACAGACACAGACACATCAGGCACACACACACACACACACATATACACGTGCAAACACACACGCACACACACATCACGCACACACATATATACACGTGCAAACACACACACACACACACACACACATAGACACACACACACACACATCACGCACACACATATATACACGTGCAAACACACACACACACACATACATACACACATCACGCACACACATATATACACGTGCAAACACACACACACACACACCACGCACACACATATATACACACGTGCACACACACACACACACACACACACACACACGCACACACACAGACACATCACGCACACATGCACGCATGCATACATGCACACATTCACAGACAGGCACACACACACACACACACACACACGCACACTTGCACACACACATATACACGCACACACACACGCACGCACGCACGTGCACACGCACACACACACACATATACACGCACATGCACGCACGCATACATGCACACATTCACAGACAGACAGACACACACATGGACACACAGGCACACACACGCACACTTGCACACACACGCACACACGCACACACACACGCGCACGCACACACACACACACACACGCACACACGCACACACGCACACACGCACACACGCACACACGCACACACACATATATATACACGCACACACACGCACACACGCACACACACATATATATACACGCACACACACGCACACACACACACACGCGCACACACGCGCACACACATATATATACACGCACACACACACACACACACACACACACACACGCACGCGCACACACGCACACACACGCACGCGTACCCATTCCCGGACACACAAGTCAAGAGCTCCTCGTCCGGAAGAGCAGTCTAGCCTCGCTCTGCCGGAAGCTAATTTGCGGTCTCGTTTGAATGAAAACAGGAAGAAGAAAAGCTGAAGCGCAAAGGAAGCAGCGACCACAAGCTGCAAACGGCCTCTATCGGGTGCTCTGGCTCTCTCTGTCTGAAACCGTCTGCTCTCACTGGCGGTCCTGCGCCACTTTCAATACACGGAGGCCCAAGCCTGGTCTCAGGGAACCGCCAATAGAGGATCTGGGAAAAAAACCCCAAAAAAAGCCCCCAAGGGGGAAGCGTGCCGTCATCTCCTCAATTAACGAGGACTCCGTTCCGCTTTGTGAACTACACAGCCCCGAAAAACCACAGGTGCCAATTTTATCTTTCATACTAGGGATCGTAGTGCATTCTGCTCTGGATCCTGATTAAAAAAAAAACCCAAAAAAAACAAGGTGATGCAAACCCTGTTATGCGCCATCTCAACGCGTTCCGTGAGGTCACGTGATCCACCACGCCGCTGGCACTACCGAATTCGCACTTACGGCACGATCATCACATTCCTTATAATTCTGTCATTACGCTCCCGTGGCACAGAGACAAGCAGCGATAAAACATGGACCTGGCGGCACATCCAAGTAATCGGTTACAGACGCTGGCCAGCGCGCTCACCAGAGCAGACGTTTGTGAAAACGCACGACTGGAAAGCAGCGCAGAGGAGCCCTTCTCTTTCGAAACGTGGGCCAGAGCCTCTGCAAGAGAAAAGGCTCGCTCTCCGGCCCAGCACATTCCCATCTGCTCTCCTCTCATCTCCGCGCCAAGCTCCCGTCCCAGCTGCATTTAGCAGTTCGGCAGCAGCCTGCGACCGGGTCCCCACAAGACCAGGGTCCCCACAAGACCGGGGTCCCCACAAGACTAGGGTCCCCACAAGTCCAGGGTCCCCACAAAACTGGGGTCCCCACAAGTCCAGGGTCCCCACAAGTCCAGGGTCCCCACAAAACTGGGGTCCCCACAAGTCCAGGGTCCCCACAAGTCCAGGGTCCCCACAAGACCAGGGTCCCCACAAGTCCAGGGTCCCCACAAAACTGGGGTCCCCACAAGACTGGGGTCCCCACAAGTCCAGGGTCCCCACAAGACCGGGGTCCCCACAAGTCAAGGGTAGTGTGAAACCCCAACACTAGCAAAGGGCTTCTCTGATGTGCGCTCCTGAAATCTCTGGGTGGCAGTTAGGATAGAAGCCTCCAACTTCCCGTTTCACCGCTTCCTCTCCCAAACAGACGGCCCCTGGGGAAGCAGGTGCCGCAGGTTTCCTGGCAGGGGCTGCTACGTGGGGGGTGGTGGGTTGGGGGGTGGAGAGGGGGCTGGAGAAGACCTTAATTTTTTTGGACTTCTCGAAACAGGCCCAGGCTCGTGCTGAACGACGCACAGGAACCCACAAGACCGTCCCAGCAGCTGACAGACCGCCAGCAGAATGCTGCCCTGGGGCAGCTGCTTTGAGGATGGAGGGAGAGAGGGAGGGAGGGAGGGAAGAAGGAGATGAAGGAGTGTGCCTGACAACAAGCTCTCGCACTGGGGGGCTCACTCACACAAGCAGATAACTGTTCCAGAAACGCTGGTGAGGGGGTGTGGGGAAGGGGGGGGGGGGGGTGGGCAGCTGAGACTAAAGCTGTGGAGATTGTGAGCCGTGATGTGCTAATATGGGGAGGGGGTCTATGGGGTCATGCTAACTCTGTCAGGAAGTTATTACTGCACGTATGCAGTCGGGGAAAGTTCGCAACAACACTGCACAACTACAGTACAGCGCAATATATATGATAAAGGTTACAAAAAAAAAACAAAAAAAACAAGTGATACGTGTTCAGGCAGAAGAAAACGCACTAAATAACAAGTGAAAGAGGGAAGGTATGCACATAATTTAACATTATATGCGTCTATATTACAAATGCACACAGGAAAAAACTAAATTTTAGTTTACACAGGGGGAAAAAAGCTTCCTGAACAAGTCTGTCACCATGGTAACTGACTTCATGGAAATTTCATGGAAAGTTTCAATGATTTAAAAACAAGACCAGGTCAAAACTTAGTATATGGCTGGAGCTAACACGCTTCATCCGGCCGACCAATGGTGAAACTTCACAACTCGGCCGACCAATGGTGTAACTTCATCACTCACTCACGTTTGCAGGGCTGACCCCGCTGTTGCGGTCCAGCCAAAAAAAAACAAAAAAAAAAACAAAAAACTGTGATACAAGAAAATATCCTAAACTGGGACACGGCCTGCTCCTGACCCCCTGCAACGCCCCTCAGCCTCTGTGCGAGATTGTGGGTAGACAAGAGTTAAAGAAAGGAAACATGGCAGAATACCCCAAAATCAAATCCAGATGTCCTAACAGCAGAAGAGAGAGAGAGGGAGAGAGAAAGAGAGACTTGCAGACACAAGGAAAAGGCAAAAGATTTTCAGGGCTGAATGGACCTGTGCCACGTTTCCAGTCACGGAAAAACTATTGTTGCTGGACGGGAGGAGAGCGGGAGAGGAACTGCAGTCTGGGTTAGCAAACAGTTCCCCATCTGGGTTCCTCACACAGTCCGCACACAAAGAAAGTCACAAAGCAAATCTCCGCTCCATTCAGCCGGTCAGCAGCGGATTTAATAAGACCGACAAGTCCAGCAGACCCACCTCGCTTCCATCTTTCATTAAGCAGTGGGGTTTTCTTTTTTCATATTGCATGCAGCAGCACCAGTGTTTGTCTAAGAGGCCCACATATTCCACACTGACCAACATGCACAGCTCAGCACTGGGGGAGGGGGGGACACTCACTCGAAACCACAAAGCTATTAAAAGCACAGAACAAATACAAGCATAAAAAAGTCAGACACATTTTTGACAGTTTAGACAAACTGACCGTTGAACCCTGGTTGTGTATATCAGTGTATTAGACGGATCACCATAGAGAGCAATCATCTTATTCAGCTCTCTACTCTACGCCCAAGACAAGAGCCAAACGCCACAGAGCCACTTGGCCTCAGTGACTCTGTGCCGCAGATATCTGGCCATGCTGCTCAGTAAATACAAGATTATTTATCGCTGGAGTTTCCTGGTAAGTACAGGGCACACCGCACACTTGTGAAAGAGAACAAGCCCAGCCCCTGGCATGCCCTTCCCACACAGAGCAACAATGGAAAGAAAGGAGCCGTTGTGGAACCCGATTCCCCAAATATGATTCCAGTCTCAAAGGACAGGATCAGTTTCACTTGTCGGATTTTTAAAGAAAGGGCAGGAAATGGTTCATAGCGAATGGCGAAGAGAAGGCCAAGGTAGGGGTATGTGCACGTGGGCATTTGTGATGGTGACACTGGAGCTGGTCTTGTAACTAAAAGGTTGCAGGTTCAATTCCTGGGTAGGACACTGTCGTTGTCCCATTGAGCAAGGTACTAAACCTGCATTGCTCCAGTATATATCCAGCTGTAATGTGCCTTGCAATGTAAATTCTATATACAAATTTAAGTAAGTCGTTCTGGATAAGAGCGTCTGCTAAATGCCTGTAATGTAACAATGTACTGATGGAAGGTGGGGTGGCATTAGATGCCCTTGCCCTCAGTGTAGGAGGGCACCAATCACACGACAGCGCCGACTAGCTGCTCCCGTCCCACAGAAAGCCCAGAGGTCAGCTTATCGCGCCCCGCCCCCTCTGGAGATGACTGATGCGTGACCGCGTCCTTGCCCCCGGAAACATTCACCCTCAGCACGCGGGTTAGCGGAGCGTACACAGCTACAGTAGCACACAGCAGCAGCGGCGCTCCCATCAAACTGACAATAATATGCAGAAAATACACCTGCCAGGAAGTGCATATCTACACATACTCAACTGTAAGAATATTTGTGAGGGTGTGTGTGTGTGTATATGTATTTGTATGTGCTTGTGTGTATGTGTGTGAGTTTATGCGTGCGTGTGTGTGTGTGTGTGTATTTGTATGTGCTTGTGTGTTTATGCGTGCGTGTGTGTGTGTGTGTGTAGTACAGCAATGTGCAGCACACTGTACTGTAGGTCAGCAGGACACTGTTCTGTAGGTCAGGCGGCGCACTCTACTGTAGGTCAGGCGGCACACTGTACTGTAGGTCAGGCGGCACACTGTACTGTAGGTCAGGCGGCACACTACTGTAGGTCAGGCGGCGCACACTACTGTAGGTCAGGCGGCACACTACTGTAGGTCAGGCGGCACACTCTACTGTAGGTCAGGCGGCACACTACTGTAGGTCAGGCGGCACACTCTACTGTAGGTCAGGCGGCACACTGTACTGTAGGTCAGGCGGCACACTGTACTGTAGGTCAGGCGGCACACTGTACTGTAGGTCAGTCGGCACACTGTACTGTAGGTCAGGCGGCACACTGTACTGTAGGTCAGGCAGCACACTGTACTGTAGGTCAGGCAGCACACTGACCTGTGGCCGGTAGGGGGGATGAAGTATATACAGCAGTGCACGCGTGAGTCTGGGATCCTCTTCTTCCTGTTGATGTTGATCTCCTCCTGAAGGTACTGCTCATACTGGTCATTAATGAACTTCATAATGGGCTGCCAGCTTTTGGACAGGAAAAACGGAGAGAGAGAGAAGAAAAAAAGAAGAGAGAGAGAGTGAGTGAGTGAGGGTATAACACGATGCATTGCGATTCTGTTCTCCACAAGCATTTGTCAGAATCAGCACTTACCAGTCTTCGTTGTTGATCTGATCCCCAAAACCTGGAGTGTCGATTACCGTCAATTTCATCCTCACGCCCTTCTCCTCAATGTCTGAGTGGGAACAGTGGTGGGGAGGGGGGGGGGTATGGGACAAAGGAAGTCATTAATCCGCATACATGTGACTTCAATATGTTGAATTTCATAAAACTATGGGCCAGCTACACCACACCATTGACACGACTCAAAAAACATCTCTTCAAATGGACTCCACTCATGCAGTATTTTCGTTTATGTCATTTTCCACCAAAGTGCTGGCGTGTCTGTGATGCGAACTGCGTCTAAAACAAACACAGAGCCACAGCTTAATTCTCTTCAATTTTCCACCAGTGTCCCAGGATATGTCCTTCCGATGAAGGTGAACAAAAGCTGACATTCATCATGTGAACGAGCAGGATTAACTATGGATACCTTACCGTAGTTTCTGCATAGACGCAAAATGACTGCGGGTCAAATAGAAAAGCCAGCCAAGACAGCTCCGAACAATGTGTGCAAGGACCACATCAGATTAGCAGCTCCAAATGTATGCTTTCGTGCTTACATTGCTTTTGCTATGCTAACCACCAAAACGTACACGCTAAATGCAATCATCAAAGCTATGGGCATTTGGGACTTTTGAAATTAATGTGCCGTGCCCAAAGCATCATATCCGGGCAGTTCCTGGTAAACGCGCTCTGTCACGCGCATGTGATGCGAACGGCTGACGTGATTGGCTGATGTGAGTGAGTCATCAGCGAGCTCCTGTTCGGCTCACCGTGACTGATGGACTTGATCTCGATGGTCTGGGGGATCCGCTCCTCCTCCGGGGTCAGCACGGACTTCCGGCTCACCTTGGACTTGAAGAGGGTGTTCATGAGGGTGGACTTCCCCAAGCCACTCTGTCCTGCACAGAGACCAAGGGACGGGGAGGGAGGGAGGGAGGGGGGGGGGGGGGAGAGAGAGAGAGAGAGAGAGACATAGAGAGAGAGAGAGAGAGAGAGAGAGAGAGAGGGAGGGAGGGGGGAGAGAGACAGCGAGAGAGAGGGAGGGAGGGGGAGAGAGAGAGAGGGAGGGAGGGAGAGAGAGAGACAAAGAGACAGAGAGAGAGAGAGAGAGAGAGAGAGGGAGGGAGAGAGAGACAAAGATAGAAGAAGGGAGGGGGAGAGAGAGAGGGAGGGAGAGAGAGAGAGCAGCGACTGGGTCAGCTGACTTCCCACACAAACACATCACAAGGCACATCTAAACTTAACTCCCCTTCTCCAAGGCCGTCAACGAAAGAAATCGACTTATTTTTCCCCCCATCAGCCTGTGTCTCAGATCTCCACGTTGTGTCCCTGTCTGCTTCCATAATTGCCTATTCTTGTTCCTGTCTCCCACTCCCACTGGTGGGGTGCCTGACCCGAGCCCAGAGACACCCCCGTAACCTGCCGCCCGCCCTGCCACCCCCTGTCCCAGCTGAACACCCCACCCCAGGACTGCCCCGTCCAGCTGTCCGCACACACAGCCAGCGTGGCTTGATTGACACACGTTTGAAAAAACCACCTACTTCGGATTGGCTGTTACGTGCATGAGCTTGCTGGTGTACGATTGGCTCCCCCTGATGAGTCCGGTTCCTATATGCTACTTGTCTGCCAAGGGATTTTTTTGCCACTGAAACATTTGCACTAGGTTTGCTTTCGTGTAGTTTTTGGCCAAGACAGGGGGGGGGGGGGGGGGGGGGGGGGTGGGGGGGGGGGGGGGAAGGATTTCTAAATGTACAATAAACGTATGACGCATTTTACATTCTACATGATTCGATTTGAGCCTCGGTTACACCCGTCCTCCCTTATGAGCGATGGTCATTACCGTACGTTACTGACTGTACACGTGGCACTGAGGACCGAAGAAGATGGCCGGCCATTACTTGCTGAATGCGAGCTGGCTAAAGGAGAGGGCGACAGGTCAGCCCTGCCAGTGGCAGAGCCAGAGGGAAAACGGACTTTCTGCACAATGAAGGATAGAACACAAGGCCCAGTGTCCCGGAGAGGAGAGGAGAGCTACGGTCCACATCAACATCCATCAGCAGCACGCAGCGATGGGGCCAGCTGGAGACAGGCCAGGGCAGTCAGCTCCCTCGCTTCCTCCCTTCTCCCTGCTCTCTCTCTCGCTCCCTCCCTCCTTCACTCTCCCTCACTCTCTCCCGCACTCCCTCCCTCCCTCCCTCCCTCCTCCCTCTCTCCCTCACTACCTCCCTCCCTGCTCTCACCCTCTCTCTCCCTCCTGCTCTCCTTCATTCCCACTCCCCCTCCCTCCTCACTGCTCCCGCCCTCACTCTCCCTCACTCACTCCATACCTCACTCCCTCCCTCTCTCCTTCCCTCACTCACTCCCTCACTCCCTCTCTCACTCCCTCGCTCGCTCTCATCCTGGGGACCTTGAAGCCTGCTCTGTAACAATGCCTGATGCACAAGTGCACCAATGCCCAAAAGCACATACATATGAGAGCATGGGCAGCATCACCATCTATACAGTCCTATTATTGAGGAAAACAACATATATATATTTGCAGGAAACGTGTAAATTCATACGTATATTTTAGCAAAATGTGCACAAGTTGTGCACACATTCCTGTCAGTCTCTGTGGAGAACATCAAGGGAAGAGCTGTGGTTCCTCATAAAATAATGCAAAACCATTATCTTTGTAGTAGTACAGGTTCAGCAGGCTGAGTTAATGATTTCCCGATCCAGATTCTATTTGAGCTTTCTTGCTAACGCTGCAGTTGCTAGGCAGGTACTGCGCACATCGAGGTAATGCAGCTCAAAAGAAGATAAACAGTGTGAAAGGGATGTTTGATCCAGTTCTCTTTTTGAACCGTCTAATAAAGGTGATGTTTGAAGAGGTGTGTTTGCGAGGAGAGAGGTCCCTTTCAGCCGGAGCGCGGAAGGGCAGCTCCCAAACGCTAACCGTCTGCAGATTTAAGTTCAGTGGATCTGAAACGGCAGCAAGTCAGGCCCCAGCAGACCGAATGGAATTCATACATCGTGGAGCCATTATGGGACCGTGAAATATAGCGCAAGGAGGGCGGGCCTCTTTTTAGGAAAGCACTTCCTCCGCATGTTGAACTGCTGAAGAGGGGAAATCATGGCAAGTGGTGGAGGGGGGTGGGGTGGGGGGGGGGGGCATGGGAGGTCACGGCAGAACGACAGCCTGGATAACCGGCAACGACAGCAACCCTGCGCCCCTGCCGGCGATGACCCGGGGGGGTCACGCTGTCCAAGGGCTCAAAGTCAGCCTGGGAAACGAAGGGCTCCAGAGGCCTTTAAAACACTTCAGTCGGTATTAGTCAGCTGCCACGCCGTCCATGATTCAGCTTCTTTCTCAGCTTCTCTAAGAGCAGAGAGCTGCTGCGCACACGACGCGATTAACACGCCGATGTCTCAATCTGCACCGCAGGCCCTGCGCCGTCTCCTCCAGATCAATCAAGTGTGGTTTGAGCCACAATGGCCGCCGGATGCTCGAATGCGTAAACAGCCAGCCCCTTCCGTGCAAGCGCCTGCTCACCACCGTTTGCGCGCGGTTGAGCCATGATGGAAACAGACCCACACCCACACACACACACACACGATCCTTTCAGATTCCTCAACACACTCGCTGGCTGCGTTCCACCCTCTGCAGTCATGTGTTGCACACACTGTATTCCCTGAGAATGCGAACGGAGCGTTAAGACTTGGCATTAGCTGCGCATAGCACAGTGAGCGACAGCAGAACCACAGTCTGTAAAGCCTGACCTAAATCTTTGCGCAGACCTAACTTACCTTTAGAAAAGACTAAAATTAAGACAGGATAATGATGCAATGCACGCAATGAAATGCATTCTCGACCTGATGCATTGATTGCATCGAACTAGCCTGGAAGTCAACGTTTCCACCCTACAGTCCTCATGCAGACCAGGTCAATGTGGAAAATATCCATTATCTCAGTCCAAATCTCAAAGGCTCAATGGGATGTCTTCAATGGTGAACGCAAACAAAAACTCTATTCAAGTGAAAGGACCAGTAAAACCCCACACAGTGTAGAACAGGAAATACTACACAGAAAGCAGCCACTTGAGGGTTTTTTTTTACATTTATTTAAAACAGCCCAAATGGTTTAGGTGGAGCCTGGCAGGAAGTGTCCCATCCTCAGATCAATGAAGAAGAGAAGAGGAATGAGCTCCAGAGTGGCCCAGGGCTTAGTACTCGACCTTGAGACATTGGTCTGCTCCGTTTAACAGTATTTTATAGATTAGCTGCTGTTTTGGGGAAACTTCTTCAGTCCAGGACGTCTGAACTCTGAGTCCGTGCGACACCGAACAACAGCCACTCAAATCAAAACACAATTTTTTCCAGGGCCAAGACTACGATGAGAACTGAAACTAGTCTTTGTCCCCACGTTCCAAAACGATCACTTCCTGGGCCGCGCGGTGCCTGCTCGTGCCTCACCCTGCTTTCGCTTCTTTTTTTGGGGTTTGTGCTTTCGGCACCCACAGGGCATGATGGGGTTTCGTTGGGCTTCACCAAGAGATGAGCCCCCCCCTGTCGGGAGGAGGCACGGTAAAGCCTGTGTTTTACTGTGCGATGCTCTGTGCTGCAGCACTGTGAGGGCTCACTGACTCACAGAGGCGGCTTGTAATTGGCTGCTCTTAACCACCGCCTGTGAGCGTCGGCCTGCGAAAGTGATGAGGTCATCATTCTGCAGTTAGGAGGCTCCGCCCCCCTCCAACGGGCACCCGTGTCAGGAGCTGCTCTTTCTACCACTGGTCCCCCTCCGCTTTCTAATCCCCTAGAGCAGTGTTTCTCAACCCCGGTCCTGGGGACCCACTGCCCTGCGTGTTTTAGATGTTTCCCTGCTCCAACACACCTGATTCAAATGAATGGGTCGTTATCAGGCTTCTGCAGAGCTTGATGACGACCCATCCATTTGAATCAGGTGTGTTGGAGCAGGGAGACATCTAAAACATGCAGGGCAGTGGGTCCCCAGGACCAGGGTTGAGAAACACTGCCCTAGAGTAATGCAGGTTTTTTTTTTTGTTCAGGCACTCACCCACTACCATGATGTTGAGCTCGAACCCTTGCTTCATGGCCTTCCGCCTCATCTGCTCCAGGATGGCATCGATGCCCACGTAGCTGAAGTCAGCGCCGAGCTTGTCACTGCGCACGGGGGGCTGGGGGCCCGGGGAAGGCTTGGCGGGCTCAGACATGGTGCTGGTGTAGCTGGGAATGACCTCTGACCCTGCCAGCAGTACAGATGGAAGAGAGAGAGAGAGAGAGAGAGAGAGAAGCGACTGGGTCAGCTGACTTCCCACACAAACACATCAGAATGCGCATCTAAACTCAACTCCCCTTCTCCAAGGCCATCAAGGAGCGAGAGTGAGAGAGAGAAAGATTAACTTCTACACAGGCGAATCAAAAACATTCAAAGAGCACGAAGCAGAGAGAGAAAATGAGGACAGCTCTCATTTCTGGCTCACACTTCTGCTAGGCATGCATCAGGCAGGAAATGCATCCATCTGCACTTCACACATTTATGAGCTGACATTCATTCCCCCGAGTTTACATTCTATAAAACGTGCACGTACAGGTACACACTCAGGATTTGGCATGAAATAATGTAGTTGTAATGCAAAAAAACTGAAAGGCAAAATAAACTCTCGACAGCACAGAGTGTTTCATCAGAGTGCTTGCTACACAGGAGGCAACCACCGCAAACACCTCACGAGAAGTTCCTACAGCATGTCTACAGGCTACAAACTTAAATAAGATAACCTAAGAAATAAAGCTGAGCAGTGACCACTCAGTGTTACAATGGAGATGACCACCAGAGATAACATGATGGGTCTCTGTTGAGAATTTTACTTCCCCACCAGTTTTGATGTCCACGCTCACATACAGTACATGTGCATTTACCAGCTCAATAACACACAAAATAAAATGTCAGTCTTTAGAAGCTCCCACCCCCAACTCATCAGAAAGGAGAGTAAGGCACATCCCCTTCGAAGTCCTGCATCTCGGTCAAACAGGTGAGCGTGTGAAATACTAGCGCTACTGAGACCAGACCCAACAGCCTCTCAGTGCTGAGCAGAGCAGCCAGAGATCTGGCGGTGCCCCTGGGGTTAAAAACAGGCAAACGGCCAACAACGACTTTACAGCCCGTCCTATTACACCACTCGTAAGAGACCGTAACCACTTCCCCTTTCAAATCACCCCCCCCAAATATCTCCAGCAAGTCCACATCCGAGCAGAGCACGGGCTAGCCGAGCTCTCGCCCAGCTCCTGAACGCGTCGAGTCAGCCGAACGGGTTTTCAGAGCGCGCGGCGGGAAAACGCCGCTCTTCCCTCTCCATCGTCGGGAGGAGTGACCCGCGCGCGGAGAGCCAAAACGAGGACCCTTACCTGAGCGAGGGGGCACCGGGCGCTAACGAGAGGAGAGACGGGGGCGGGACGGGGGGTTCCTAGCGATTCGACTTCGACGCAGCTGGGTACTTCTGGAGATTCTCGAGGGGGCTCGTCCGCAGGATCGTACACCGTACGGCTGCTTTCGCACGCGTGCGGTGGAGCAACACAGACAGACAGCCACACACACACAAACACACACGCGCACTGAAGAGGATCGCTGAGGGGGGGCGGGGGGGGGGGAGGGGCAACAGAACGAGGCGTCTGCTTCATTCTAACAGGCGTGGGGAACCTGTATTAGGTGTGCCAGTGCAGAAACATTTGCATAGGCAGACTGACAGCTGAGAGAGAAGTACGCTCATAGCCTCGTTTCTCACACACACACACACACAGCGCAAAGAAACTAAGCAGAAAAAAAGTTAGTTCTGAGCACTTAGTTTTAATGTCGCTGACGATGATATGAACTAAAACTAGCTTTTTTGGAAAAAAAAGTAAAATCCCTCTCTCACAGTATTACCAGTGAAGTTTATGAAATGCCAAAATCCTTCAAACGACAGTTTCAAATGTGCTCTCTCTCGCTCGCTCTCTCTCTCTCTCTCTGCGGTTAATATGAGAGCAGGAAGTCGGTGAAAATGTGGAGAAAGTGGAGTGCCTGACGCAGATTCTGCGTCTCACAGTGAGACGCATTTGCGCTGAGGCACCACCTTCAGTTCACTGCGACTTCACAAAGACCCCATTTGTGCCACCAGCATACAGCACACACAGCACAGGAAGCTCTGGGCCTTCATTTTCAAAAGTCGTTTCTCCAGAACATTACATTACAGGCATTTGGCAGACGCCCTTATCCAGAGCGACGTACAACAAAGTGTATAACCATAACCAGGAACAAGTGTGTCGAAAACCCTAGAGAGAAGTACCGGTCCAAGTGCAGGGAACAACCGCATAGTTCAACTTGGACCCTGAAGGTTAAACTGATTAACACTAACACAACGAGAACGGCAACAACGCAGTCTATGGAAAAAATACAAGCAGTAGTAGAGCAAACCGATATGAACCAATCACGGGGGAGCCTTGTGTCCGGAGTGCACACAAAGGACCGATCCCACCGTGGTGGACAACAACCCTTCAAAGGTCACAGCTGGTTGGCTGGCTGGCTGGTTGGTGGGACAGCGCGCCCAGCAAGCTGCAGCACAGTGGGCCGGGCGCCTTGCAATCCAAGAAACACTGTCAACTGAATTAACCGCCAAATTTAATAAATAATACAATGTGTGATGTCACAGTGCGCTCCCCGGCCAACTAGCAACCCTGTTGCATGACCCAATAAGGAGAATGAACAACAACAACAGCAGCAGCTTTTTTTTTTTTTTATATAGAGTAAAACAAGCTGCCTCAAGAGATGTCTCGGATGTGCACACTTGGAGGCGGTCGGGGCTCAGCGAAACTCAAGATGTAGGGCCTTTCAAACTTTGATGAGACAATCTGTTTTTCTTTCTCTCCCTCCAGGAAAACAAAGGAGCTGCAAACAAAACCGAAATAAAAATTCCAAGCACGACAAGAGCGCCAGCTGACTGCCGAAACAAAGAGCAAATTGACTGGCTGTCTAGCTCAGCTAATTATCTCGTTTTTCAAGTTACTCAGGGGCGTACAGACACGTTTAGGACACACACGATGAAAATGGTAGTCCATTCTTCATAAATATCATCCTTGGATGATATAACTAAGTTGCTTAATCAAAAGGTAGGGAGAAAATGCATTTCTTAACAGTACACTTTTAAGTTTAGTTAGAAAAACCCTTGCAATAATTCTGACATCTCTCACATAGATAGATATACTGAAAATATCCTACATCGCGGCAAGCCGTCAAACATCAGTAGGTGGCATTTCTAGTGAGCTAGCCGCCTTCCTCTTGTATGTTATTAGCACCACCAGAGAGAGGCTGAGAAACCGCAAGATGTCCAGCAAACAGGGCACACTGAAGCAGCAGTGAACACAGATGCTACGCATCGCATTAATATATATATATATTTTTTTTTTACAGCCGCACTCAGAACCCCCCCCCCCCCCCCCCGCTTCCCATTCGAAATAAGGGGTCTCTCCTCTCTTTCACCCCGTATGTTCACCCTGAGAACAGGGCTCTGGGACGAACCGCACTGGTTTCCCGCCCGAGCTTCACGAGCCGTAGCCACAGCAGGTCTCCGCCGCTGTGTTATAAAACACGATGACACAACACTGACAGACGGAGGAGGAGACCCCGCCCCCTGCCTGCAGGGTTATCTACGCCGTGGTCTCCAAGCGCTGGGCGATCGATTACGCTCATTATGACGCCGTCGTGTGAAAGCTTGGCTCCAGCTCCCTGCAGATGAAAAATTAACCATTCATTCTTCTCAAAGTGAATCGATAAACTTCACTAACACTGGCACTGGAGATTCACTTCCCTAAACAGTATTACCCCCCCCCCCCCAGCCAGAAACTGGCAAAGGTCTCCCTTTAGTGTCCAAATCCAAGCTGTGAAGTCCAGCTCTGACCCAGATGCCCCTTTGCCTGCTCTGACATGGCAGTTCCTAACTCCCTCCATCCATCCATCCATCCATCCATCCATCCCTCCCTCCCTCCCTCCCTCCCTCCCTCCCTTCCTCCCTCCATCCCCCCTCCCTCTCCCTGAGCCAGCATTCCTCCGCTGTGTAAATATCATGTGTATAAAAGTGACGCGCTCCATTAGTGGGAGGAGGCAGGGAGAACATGACTCGGTGACATTTACAGCTCAGCGCAACAATGGGGCGATTTACACGTCCGCTGGCTTGGCAGGGCCGGCCGTCCATCCGTCAGTGGGCTGTGAGGGCAGGATGACCCCCTGAGTAAGACCCCCCCCCCACGCCCCCCCCACGCCCACGCCCCCGCCCCCACATCGCCAGCCCCCACCACTCCCCAATCTGAAAGCAAGGCAATTCAGACTGTGTCCCATGCACTGGCACCACATACCCCTCTCTCTCCCAGCCTGTCTGTTTGGACCAGCTGTGTTATTGCGGGACAGTAAATCGGCCCCCACTGTCCCGAGCACGGCGAGAGGTGCCAACCGTTTGCTTTGCAGCCAGTAAAGAGACAAAGGGGGGGGGGGGGGATAAGCTGAAGGACTCGTCTCTGTGCGCCGTCTCTCACAGATGCCCCCCCCCCCCCAGACCAGGTGATGCTCCGTGGGAACTCTCAAACAACCTGGGCTCAGTTCTCCTTTGAGGAGGGTGAAAAAAACCAAAAAAAACCGAAAAGAAACGCAACCATACCGTATCAGACAAATCCTGCTTTCAGTCAGAGACCTCGCCCTGCGCTGAGAACTGAGACAAGTGGTATACTCTGGCAATACTGCCTCTGCTACAGCAATACTCACAGTACTCTAAATGAAAATGCTTAGACTCAACAAAAAAAAAAAAAAAAAGCAGAAAAAAAAAACTCAGTTTGCTGAAATAATGCACGGAAAACCAAACAGTAAAGGTAAATTGGAGTAATTTTCACAGAGCAGCCCCCACCCCCACCCCCACCCCCACCCCCACCCCCCCCCCATTTCCTGTGATTGCATGTCAGCGCCCGAGTCAATCAGCTCAGAGGCCGTGCCACACAACATGGCTGCCACCAGACTCTATGTCTCCTGCTCCAATCTCCTGCCACTGCCCAGTGATAGGCTGAACCAACACACAGAACAGAACGTGAACGTGTTTACTTACAGCAAACTCACAGCATCTCCGCCTAATGCCCTGCTAACGTTAGAAGGGCGCAAAGGCCCCCCCCCCCCCCAAAAAAAAAACAGTTCCTTTTCCCCCTGAACACGCAGTAGATACTCTACCGTACGCATAAAAACAAAATCTATTTCACTGTGGCCATAGACATGAATGGGAATTTTGAAATCAAGAGCTTCTTACACATATTAACAATTGTCTTTAGTCAATATCTGACAGCTAGGGGGGAAATTAATTAATCAAATGTTATTAATAATTTATTTATTTATTTGACAGGGACAACACACACTGATCAACATCACTATTCTGTGATGTAAATGTGCCAGATTTAGCTACATCGCTAATTTCCTTCTGTTGTCCCTGGGCAGGCTGATGTTAACAAAGAATGAATAATAATAGTCAAATGCCATCATGAAACTGTTGGCAGTTGGGTAACAGTTGACATTTGTCCTGTGCACGCCAGCATCACCACAGGAAGTCTAACAGACGTAAAACCACCACAGAGAGAGAGAGAGAAAAAAAGCCACACTCAGCACACAGCTGAATTTCCTCACCAAACGAAAGCTTCACCCAGACAGCAAAGAAGCTGCACGTTCAACAGCCTTAAAACGATTGAGGGGGGGAAAAAAAAAGGTAATTTAAAATACATTCAACACATTGTTTTGTGAATAACAACCACTGCGCGACAAGATCGTCCACATAAACACACCATCAGTAATAACAATGAGATGCTTAAGCGTTAGCTTAATAAAAAGAGGCCCAGCAAGACGCGCTGTGCTGATTAGAGTGAGCGACGGCGGCCAATGCTCATCACACCCCCGCACTGGAGAGGCTCACATCCTGTGCCCATTAGCTATTTGCTTACTCAGTTTAACCACCACACAGTGCAAAAAAAAAAAGAGTCCCCACAATTTAACATCAGCGAAGAACAAAAAAAAAAAAAAATTAAAGTCCTGCACTTCATTACATTTACAGATGGGAAGCCACAAAAAATCAAAAGCGTGCAAGTGCAGTCTGGTGTCCGATGTCGTGACTGAAATACTGAGCCACCTTTAGACATCGTACCTGCTAACCCGACCCGCTCAACCAAGCCAACTACAGACACATACCTGGCATGCTAACCCACTTAGCCACTGCTACCGAACCACCTACAGACAAACACCTGGCATGCTAACCCACTTAGCCACTGCTACCGAACCACCTACAGACAAATACCTGGCATGCTAACCCACTTAGCCACTGCTACCGAACCACCTACAGACGAACACCTGGCATGCTAACCCACTTACCCACTGCTACCGAACCACCTATAGACAAATACCTGGCATGCTAACCCACTTACCCACTGCTACCGAACCACCTACAGACAAATACCTGGCATGCTAACCCACTTAGCCACTGCTACCGAACCACCTACAGACAAACACCTGGCATGCTAACCCACTTAGCCACTGCTACCGAACCACCTACAGACAAATACCTGGCATGCTAACCCACTTAGCAACTACTGCCAAGTCTATTCAATGCGCCCTAAAGCCAAAGGCCTAGTTCACACTTCGACAGAAATTAAGGTGTCACACAACGTTTGGCATGTATACTAAGGGCAAATAAGGGCCAAGTCCTGCAGGGAGGGTTCTGTCGTCTCTATGGTAACAAGACGCCGAAATAGTGACCATTTGTTTACACTCCGGAAACATGGCACCGCCCAAAGAAATCGACGGGTCAACTGTGAAAGCGTCATGTGACATAAAGAGTATAAATTAGGCATTAAGCCTGATGAGTCACAACACTGCTGCAGTTTCCATGGCCACTGCTCACTTATTTGGATTCACACAAACTTGCTAAGACCTCCATTACAATGAATTCTGACCGATCCAGGCTGTGCAGTGTTCCCATTTTAGGGAAAATTCATGTGTGCTAACTGGATAAATAATCTAGAAGCACACCTGCTAATTTTGATGCATTAGTGTGCTTATAAATTTTTGAAACTGAAGAGAATATGTGCTACTTAGAAAAAAATGTTAGCATAGAGCCCTGCCAAATTGGTTTTCCATATTTTTACAAGCCTTACTTGTCATACTTATTTCCAAAATGACGCCAATAAGAATGAATCCTTCATTCTCTTGGTATTTATGTCTGTTTTTACGGTCAATGGCTGTAAAAATTCAACAGTTCCGTTTCAGTTACATTACGACATCTTCTTTGCTGTTTTCAATTCAAGCGCTGTTTTATTTCCTTTTGTGGCTAATACAAAAATGTAGACCAGTATTCCAAGTAAAAAAATAAGACAGAAAAGTAAAAAAAAAAAAAAAATTTTTTTTAAAAGGAGACATGAGATTAGAAACTATGACAATGATGCTTCCCCAGGACGGTGTAATCACGCCTGCTTGCTTTACGAAACTGCAGGAATGAGGTGCAGCCCAGCTGGCAGCACTGTGAGGAGCTATCAGCTGGATTCAGTCCTGGTGCAGCTCTGTCCACTGAGAATTAGGGGGGGGGGGTGGGAGTGCCTTTCAGAACACTGTTCTCATGGGGGGGGGGGGGGGGTGGGAGTGCCTTTCAGAACACTGTTCTCATGGGGTGGGGGGGGGGGGTGGAGAGTGGACGTCGATTCAGAGACCTGTCAGTTTGGGGAAAGAGCTTGGTGCGTCCCTGCATCGTCCTGACTGTGACTCCATGGGAAGAAGCTGGGTCCTGACAGCACATTAGTATAAAAAAAACATACACTGTATATACTTCACATCAGAGATGAAAGCAGCTGTCTGATAACAAATCTGACCTGCTTCAGCATATTCTGCCCACGCAAAACATAAAAACGTTCCACTGCCACCGGCACAGTTCACTTCCTGGGGTTGAAAACGGTGGGTTTTTTTGTCCTCGCTCAGTATATCGGATTTTATGAAAGCGCCTGGAAACATCACCTTCTCAGTTTTTACTCCAGACGAATCTCCTCACATGTCCTGCCAACAGCTAATCTCTACAACTTGGCTTGAGGAAGACAGGTTAAGCACAGCAAGGTTTGCCAGTTCTACAGGGGAGGTGAAGATGGCCTGCCCACTGCTTCACCAGTGCACTTGAGAGCGGTGAAGTATTCATTCACATTTATGCCTCCAACCAAAACGCACACAATCATGTCACAC
The DNA here is from genome assembly GCF_013347855.1 of Anguilla anguilla. Classification (NCBI taxonomy): domain Eukaryota; kingdom Metazoa; phylum Chordata; class Actinopteri; order Anguilliformes; family Anguillidae; genus Anguilla; species Anguilla anguilla. Next base: position 69,193,177 of record NC_049202.1, on the reverse strand, counting down.
TGTGTTACATCATAGATGAGACAGATTTAAAAGCACTGCGGGCACTGACATCATGGTGCATCACAAGGAAATGGCCCATACCAGGACTAATATGGGGGCGACATGGCTCAGGAGGTAAGAGCGATTGTCTGGCAGTCGGAGGGTTGCCGGTTCAAACCCCGGCCTGGGCGTGTCGAAGTGTCCTTGAGCAAGACACCTAACCCCTAACCCCTAACTGCTCTGGCGAATGAGAGGCATCAATTGTAAAGCGCTTTGGATAAAAGCGCTATATAAATGCAGTCCATTTACCATTTACCATCTAATTCATACAAAGACCGGTAGGTGGACAGAGAGCAGCATACCAGCCTTCAGAATAAACAGCGAACGCGTCATTCTCTGCTACAACGCGGCACTGGCCGTGCGTTTCTGATGCCTTCGATGGGCTCTCCTGCGTGTACGACTGACATTTTCAGTTCGTCTCCAGACCGAGAGTTCTCCCGGTCCGCCTCGTTCGGTCTTTCAGTTCCGCCCCTCCCACCGGGAGCCCTGGGAGCGCGACCTTTGACCTCGCGCGTCGCCGAGCAGATGGTGTCGCCGGGGCGATAAAACACAGCGTTCCGCGGGCAGGGCCTCCGGAAGGGGCCGGATAATGACCTGGTGCCGCAGCGCGGAGACAGTGACGGAGTGACGGAGTGAAGGAGGGATGGAGGGAGAGAGAGAGAGAAGCGGTAAGCAAAGCATGTGCGTGCGGAAAACACACTTTCAAAGGTAAGGGGTGGGGGGGGAGCCGTTAAAGAAAATTCTTTGAGGGAAAACCAGGTGAACACAGATCTGAAAACATTCTGGCTGTGAAGAACAGGAGGCCTGGGAAGGAGGTGGGGGGTCGGGGGTCGGGGGTCGGGGGGGGGGGGGGGGGGGGCATCCTGGGGGTAATCCTACACAACCACAACTCCAGCAGGGTGGGAAGAAACAGGCACGAGTAGGACATGATTAACTTCATCCAACGTTAAGCATCAGTGAGCCATTGTCAGGTTAAAGGTGCAAAAAGAAAGACTTCCACAAGCGGACTTTCACCAGTGCACACACGCGCACGCACACGCACACGCACACGTGCGTGCACACACACACACACACACTTTCCCCTAGCTCCTCAGTGAGCTGTACACAACATCAGATCCAAACCTCCCCCCTGTACTGTAACTGAAGTCTTCAGAAAGCACAGCGCACTTCCTGTCTTTCAGCCACACACGCAATAAATCCAACGTTCTGGGGATTTTTCAAACGGTGGCGAGCGAACTTAACATGTAACCAAACCAAATAACCGCCAAATATGAAGTGGAAATTACTGGCTGGTTTATAGACTCCAGCAAGACTGAAACTGCGGCAATTCTGAGAAATTAAATTATGGTGAACTTGTATTTAAGTTTTTTTCTTTTCTTAAGAACTCAAACATCTTAATTAAATACCCCTAAAACATGACTCCAATAAGCCCGCCAATGACCCCACCGTTTACGCCAAAACACATTAAGACGTCCGTTTTAATTTATTCAAAGCCAAATGCGTGCATATCATCTAAACTGAACAAACTCGAGAGGTGCTCGGACGTGACCGTTGGCCAATCTAAGACTTAGCTTTTCGTGCATTTTCCAGGGAAAGTAGGAAAGTATCGACTTTTCCTGTAAAATATGCACAATATGAGAGAGAAAACCAGAAGCCATAAAAATCCTCTGGGCCTTGAAGGGCCGACATCGAGGGGAATGCCCAGCGGTCACACAGCGCTGTGTGGACAGAGCTGCTCGGGCCTGAATGGCTCTCTCTCTGAGCTCATCACGGGCCCAAGCCACCGTGAGACAGACCAGCAGCCCGAGCATCCACAGGGCAGGACGCACGCCTTTAGAAGTTAAAATCTATTTTCATCTTGACATTATTTAAACAATGTCTTTCACACAATCTCTGACTTCACCCCCCCCTCACAGAACACTCTGATCCCAGCTCAGTCTGATTCATGTGTGCAGATTGCCAGGGGGGTCCTGGCTTAGTTGTGTTAAAAAAGGAAATACATACAGCACTCCAGCCCTCCTGGAACAACTGACCGACCGACCGCTCGACAGACCGACCGACCGCCCGCTCGACAGACCGACAGACCGAGAGCTGCGGTCGCAGCTAAAAAAGGAAATACATACAGCACTCCAGCCCTCCTGGAACAACCCAATGAATCTTCCCATAGGCTGCTGGCATAGGCAATGGACATGCAATAAAATAAAACAAAAAATTTTAAAATACAATTCATGATCCCAGATCGAATGATCTTTCTCAGGCTTGATTTGGGGGGGTCATGGTGGCACGGATGCAGTTAAAAGGGAGGGGCTAAACACGAAGCCCCCGGCTGAACAGCAGCACACATCGTCCAGACAGATCCAGCCACACCGACTCAGAGATAAAGCCCACAAACCAGTGTCCAGGCTAAATGAAGTCTGCCAGCAGCAACGAGCCTTGCTGTACATTCAGGAATAGACTCCGCAGACTGACCCGTGACTCGTGACTACATTACCCACAATGCATTTCTTCGTACTAGCCAGGGGGCAGGCCCAAACCGAAAGCATTGCACATGGATACAGAACCAAGAAGCTGACCGTTTGAAATGAGAGCGAACACATAACAGCACAAGACAACGGTAAAGGTGGACTCTACATCCCTGAGGCAGCCACAGACAGATCAATGCATTCCTCGGTCTCTTCCGGTCTTGAAAATAAAAATGGAAACTGACATCGATACAGAGGGAGGACATCTAAACAGACGTCTTTGGACTGACAACACAGAACCTTGACAAACAAAGAGCCGAACTAATTTTACTATTTGTTAGCATTTCTGTGAAGCCAACTTGTAAGCCAAGTGACTGCCTGGAATGCAAACATGCTAAGTCACAAAGGACAATTTGAACTCAAAGCATACAACTAAGTCACAAATATTAAGCTCACTAAAAAGAGCCTGGAATTTAAAGTCACCTTGAACCAAGAGTGATTTTGAACACAGAAGCAGGCTGCATAGGTAATTGCTTGTAGTGAATTGCCATAAAGGTTTGCACAGCAATTTGTTAATACAATGCAATGGCTCAAGATTCACTGCAAACAGTCCTGAAATATCCAAAAAAAAAACACACAGGAGGCAAAAATAATAAAGGTAAAATTACACAGAGGCCCTGGACAGGGCAAGCAATTTGAAGGCCTCTGATGGAACAATCCAACCCCTAAACCCACCCACCAGCACCAGTGAGGAGCAGCAGGAACATAAAACAGAAAGAAAGAATAAAGACACAAATGCAGGTCCCTTCCTTCACACTCACCTCGCCACTGCAATGTGGAACGCTGAACAGAAACCCTGAAACACGATGCCAAACTCTCACCACTCCCCACCTCAATGACAAACTCTCCCTCTCTCTCTCTCTCTCTCTCTCCCACCAGGACACAGAACACCTGACAAACTTTCCCATGAGCCAAACACACTGCACACGCTCGCTCTCTCTCTCTCTTTCTCTCTCTCCCTCTGCATAAAAAACCTCGTCACAGCCTACCTCCGCAGATGCACTGGCTAGCAAGGAGACCGTGGACTCAGCAGAGAAACAGCAGGCGCCGGGAACACAGGAGAGCAGACGCTAGGCTCGCTCGCTCGCTCGCTCACCCGCCCTCTTTCCCAGGCTCACTCTCAATCATCCTCCAGCGAGCTCCAGCTGGACACACAGGCACTCGGGTGAAGCCCCGCCCACTCACCGGTCACGTGACCCGCAAGCCAGTCACGCCACACCCACCCCTCATTCACTGAGTGTCAAAGGGGAGCATTGTGGACGCAGCCCTGCGTCCGTCTGCAGCGCAGAGCTTGAGCCCTTCTCAGCTCTGTGCTGCGAGGCTCTTCGCATCGCGCGCGGGACAGCGCGGACACAGGCCGCTGTTCCTTTGAACGCGGTCTGCTCTCTGCTCCCCGGCCAACTTCAGAACAAACAGACATTATAACAAAGGCCCTTTGTTAAAATAAGAGTTCTGCAAATTCAGCAAAAAAATTTATGTGAAGTTTTGCTGAATTTTCAGAATTGCGGGTTCAGATGTCATGACAATAATGAGAGGGTTTCAAGCAGATTGTTGATTTGTAGATGCTAATAACTGCTTGCATCTGTTAGACAGCTAATGTCAGACAACAGTGCGTCCGTGCTGAGTTATTTCAAAACATTTCTCTGTTTCATTTTCAACTCTGAAAAGAATACTAACAGGCGTGAAGGCGAAGAAAAAAAAGGAAGTTTCAGGTGAAGTGGTACCTATCGAGCTCACACCTGCAGTAGCTTTCCTGTGACCACAAGTGGTTTAGAGTCTGAGGTTCTGCTCTGTTGCATGATGGGAGGTCTGTGAGGCTGCTCTGCACAAGCAAATTTCAACATAGTTGCAAATCATTTGCCGCAACAAGAGGGATCATTTTTTAGAATCAGGTTCTGTCAGAAGTGGAAAAAAAAACTGTAAGTCGTTTTGGTACAAAAGTAATGTAACTAGAAGTAATGTAACTAATGCTTAAAATGTTTCACACAACAACTGGCGCTGGACTGTCCATACGCTCAGAGGACCAGCTGCAGTGTATGAGTTGGTTCAGGGAGGGATCTCTGCTGACACTCTGCTCTTTCTTAGCTGAACCCAGTAACAATACAAAATGGGACCCCAGAGCTTCACCATCAGAACATCCCTGTTTGTAATTAAGAAGGAAAAAAAAAGAAAAAAAAACATTACAGGGTCTGTACATATTTAAAAATAAATCCACTGGGTTCCGAAAAAAGAACCTCAGTGTTGAATCTCGTCGTTTCTCGAGCTGCATTTGTATCTCGGTTGGGTTTATTTGTTGTGTTTAATTCCCCTCTTGGAGCCATTTTTAGAGTCTCTGAACGCCATTAACGAGCCCCCACACAAACAAGCGACTGAAAAGCCCCCAGCCTTGAAACAGGCCCCTCCCCAGAGACGCCTCTCAGCTCTGCTCTGCGCTCGGGTTCGGGTTCGATTTTGGAAGCCGTGTAGAAGTTGAGAGCACATGGAACAAATTACAAAACAACCCCGAGGATGCTCAGCGTCCCAGCTCTCTGCCTTCCGCACGAGTATCTACCGTCTACTCAGCTCAGAGAAACGGCACATCTGACTTCCTGAGACGTTTTTTTTTTTTTTATTCAGGCGGATTTTTTTGGGTTTCTGCTCGCGGTGCAAACAAAGGACTGCGCGTGTTTACAGAAACAAAAACAAACTCTGAATTATTAAAGGACGGCACCCGTCGTCTGAAGGAGTGCAGCTTTGGGATGAGATGTGCCATCCATCGCCGTGTCTGTTCACGCAAGGACTACGTTGCACATCACAGAAGATCACAGAACCATGTTTGTTGAGCGAATGCAACGGCCTGCTTCCTGTGCTCCATTTATTTGCTTCAAAGATAAAAAAAAAACAAATGACAATATAATTAACTTGTTCTCCTCATCTCTTTTTTCTTTTTTTTTTAAATGGAGCGTTTCTTTGAGGCCAAACCCGCCTTTTAATGCTGAGGAGAAATGTTGAATTCTACAGCACGGCGCGGTGCTGTACTGCACGTTTGAAGGGGCCCAGCCGCGGAGCAGATAGACCCGGAGATCAGAAGTCGCCGCTCTCACAGCAGAGCCATTCGTTTGACGGGACATGTTTTCCTATCGCCGCGCTTCCGCTGGCTTGAAAGGCCGGCCGTCGGAGCGATCCCATCTGTGTTGCTTAGCGCCGCCCGCGCCAGCTCCCAGGACACGGGAGCGCGGCCGCACGGACCGCGCAGCGATCAAAGGCCCGGGGGGCCTGCCAGCAGCGCTAAGCTTCCCCAAAAAACATACAGGACAGAACAACACACTCTGACCGCCTTTACATCTGTCTATTTTCCTTTCTGTTTTAACTTTTTTAAAATCGAGAAATAGTTTAGGCAAATCTCGCCAGGCCCCCTCTCTCTACAGCCCCTTTAAAGACAGAAGGGCAGAGAGACAGAGAGAGCGAGGGAGAGAGGGAAAGAGTGAGAGGGTGAGAGGGACAGAGAGAGAGATTCAGATCGTCTTTACATCTGTCTATGTTCCTTTCTCTTTTATCTTTTTAAAATCGAGAAATAGTTTGGGCAAATCTCTCTAGGCCCCCTCTCTCTACAGTCCCTTTAAAAACAAAAGGGCAGAGAGGGCGAGCGAGAGAGGGAAAGAGTGAGTGTGAGAGAGAGAGAGAGAGAGACATCTTCCTTATAAGTTTGGAGAGGCCTTATTTGAGGTAAACAGTGGTAGTATGCCAAGAGTGAATGGAGGAGGGGTTGGGTGATTTGAACTTTTTATTCTATGCTTTTTTCCTCTAAAGTAGGGAGATAGATTGCATATCCCTCTAATGCAAACCACTCACAGCTTGTATATTCAACCCAATCTATTTGCAACAGCCAAGAATACACTGTTCCCTTCATGAAAACGAATCTCAAAACAGGCAGCGGTGTCTTCTGTCCCAATTAATAACCTAGAGATTCAGGCTTCAGATGTGAAGCTACGTTACCATTCTGACTGCTGTCACAGGCTCTTGGCCACAGTGCACGAAACGCTGCGTTTTCTCTGTGCTTTCCAGCTTAATAATAAACACTGGTCATGGATCAATCCTCTGGGAAATCCCTGTTCCTACTTCCTCACAGCTAGGAGAACTGAGTGAGTAACCCTCGAAAAAAAGGAATCTGTAATTATATTTTCATTTTAGTTTTTTTTTTTCTTGTTCTTGTAGCCTTGTATTTTTTAATGCCTATAATCGTTTACAGATATGTTCGGGAACAACCGAGTTTGGATTGTGCAGTCCAAGTGAAATTGTAATTGAATATTCTTTACCACTTCTCATACTTTTGAAGGCCGTGAACTTAATTTGCACAACCCAATGTGCCACGCTGACATATTGGAATTTTAGCACTCTCTATGAAACAGCAAGACAGCTACACGTATTCATCAATAAAGCATATGCCTTGATAGGAAAGAGAATGTTATATTCCTGGACGTCAGGTCACATTTTTACATTATCTCCTCGAAATATAACAATTGAAATTCCATCCTTTAAAAAATGACAAAGAATAGAACATAATGGCTCACCAAATTTCAGTCAATCTAAATCCACTAGAAAATCCAAAATGGTATGTAACTGAGTTAATGGTACAGTTGTACCGAAAGCAATGACACTGTCGCTAGCTCCAAAAGCAGCGCCGCGCGGCTACGTTCCAACCGCGACATTCTTCCTCTCGGCAACATTCCCAAGTGTGACCGTTACCGGTACGACTGCACCGCCGGTGCTAGCAGTGCCGTCCCCCTGGCACGGCCGCCATGGATAATTAATCCCGGGGCAGCAGGATTCGTTTGTGCTACGCACCCCAGTGATTAAGATGAAGAGAGTATTCGTTCGAGGGAATAAGGGCTTTTGTTTGAGTCACTCTCATTAATCTGGTGCTTTCTGGTCCTGTTCCAAACGGATTATTTACACCGGTTAATATTCTTAGATTGCATTACGTCAGATTACGTTCACCTGGCAGACGCTTTTATCCAAAGTGACGTGCAATAAGTTAGATATTCATTTGTGCACATTTTATCACAGTCTCGTTTCACGTATCACGTTTGGCATTGGTTTTACAGTGAAGCACGATTGTAAGAAAAGGACATTTTTTAATGAAGTTATTATCATTAATATGAATAATTACTCTTATTATAACATTTTATAGTGACTTGGGGAGAAACCACTGGAGAGAGAGGCAGTTGATCCTGTCCAGCACTAACAAGTAAGGAAATATTAATTCTGCCGTTTAAGGGGGAGGGGAGTGGCTATTTTTCCAGGCATCCAATAAGTGAGGTAAAAAAAATTGCACACGACAGTATGCGTCTCTGCATACATCTTCTGCAGGGCAGTATCCTCACTGCAAAAGAGTTTTATGTTTTTTTAAATTTTAAAATTGCCCCCCCATACTGGTCAACCAACAACCAGAAAATTTGGCGGTGTCCGAATTAGTGCACTTGCCTACTATTGAGTTTGTTAGTTGAGTACACTTTTTTTTTAAAGCCTGTTAAGTAAAATACTTAAAATACCTGAATGAAATATTTATTTCTGCAAAGTATATTTAGAAGCATACTATTCAATAAGTAAATTAACACTTTGTTCCCTTAAATGTGACATTTTACGTCGTATTCCACCGACAAACAAACACAGATGGCTGCGGGAAATTTAAATACCAGTGAAGCCAGGACTGTGCTTAAATGTACGTTGTTGTTTACCTTTTATGGTACACTGTTAAAATGGACCTCACACTGTTTACAGAATGCTTATTGACACCCCTGACTGAATCGGAGTGTAAAGGGGACGATTTATGACACTCTCATAGCACAGTAAGAATAGCACGATGGTATTTCTCACATATGGCCCATCGTGCACTAAACAGTACGCAGTATGCTTAGTAGCCAGTGCATACTTTAAGGACACAGTAGTACGGAGGCTGATTCGGACACAGCCCAGTAGTGCTGCTCTATACCTCCAGACCCTGTGCTGATGGGGTCCAGTGCTGGCTGGGTTTCCTCTGCTTAAAGCAGACAGCTGTGACAAACCGGAAGCGGACCGTATAGGGACACAAGATGGCCGACACAGCTCAACTAAAACACCCGTTCTCCATTTTCATGAATCGCGAAAACTGCAGGGGGTGCAATGTTGTTATTATTAATTAGCGGAAGCACAGTGCCAACAAACAAGCTGAGAAAATGTTAAAGGTGTTTGTGCACCTTTAACGTTGCAGCCACCGCAGTGGTGGGAGTGCTTTCCTGTGTAAACCCAGCAGAGCTTTGCTCTAAACCCGGCATGCTGCAGCTTGCACCTTTCAGGGTCACTTCAAACCACTGAGCGCGTGACACTGCTGACCGGGAAACAGTCACCCGAGACAACCAGGTCTCAACCAAAGCAGGGCCCGGAGGAGAGCTGCTTCCACGGGGAGCTCCAGGCCCTGACGCTGGTCTCAGCTGAGCTCATAAAACGCTGATCCCCGGTCCCTTATCACCGTTAAAGAACTCACACACATACCATCGGGGTTTATGGCTGATGCTGACATCAGGCTCACTATAGTCGGTGCACTACAGTGGAGAGAGGGGCTCTCACTGCCCGAGAAATTACACAATTAAAGTCCAGTACAATAGTGCAACTTGAGCATTACTCTTACACTGCCAAGGAAACTGATTCTGAGTATACTTGAATGTGCATAGGACAATGCTTCGGTCCACATGGATCTTCATCAGAAGAGTGAAAGCTACTGTACCAGAAAGACTGGACGAGTCACAGTAACTATAGCGACACACTGCTTCACACAGGGAGCAGAGAGAGACAGTATACTGCTGTTTCGCACAGTAACTATACCGACACACTGCTTCACACAGCGAGCAGAGAGAGACAGTATACTGCTGTTTCTCACAGTAACTATAGCGACACACTGCTTCACACAGCAAATAGAGACAGTATACTGCTGTTTCGCACAGTAACTATAGCGACACACTGCTTCACACAGCGAATAGAGAGACAGTATACTGCTGTTTTTCACAGTAACTATAGCGACTCACTGCCTCGCTAGTAGAGAGGAGGCTCGAAGAGAGCCACACAACCCTGACAATGAAATCTTCATCAGCAAAGGCTCCGCTCCAAAGGTCAGAGATTTGCGTGCTTCCTATTATAATATTCAAAATGTCACCGTGGAGAGAGCAACGCTGGAAGGGTCGCCGTGGTTACGTAGCCGGGACTTGGCGAGCTGTCACAGGAAGCGGCGGTGTGTCCGTAAGCCTTGGGGTTGGGGGGCGTAGCACGCAGCAGGGGGGCCCGGGGGCAGGCGTCGGAGGGGGGGGGGGGGGGGGGGGGGGGGATCACTCCGCAGGGTCCCGCTGCGGTGGGAAACTCTCCTGACCTACGACCCGCGCCGGAGGCTGAGCGTAAACGGACACTTCCGCAGCCCTTATCTGGAAGAGGCTGTCCTTTTCCACTGGCAGGCCCGCTCCCACAGACCCATGAGACCCCCATCCTCCTCCGCTCAACCCCCGCCCCCTAGTCCCCTGACTCACTGTCAGCATCTCACTGCAACGAGGGGGGGGGGGGGCATGGGGGGGCTGCTGGGTGGAGGGGATCACATTTGCCTCTTTAATATAATACAGATATAACTGATCTTAGCAGCTCTCTGCCTCCATCACCACCAAGGAAAACAGAAGTTAACTGCAAGACCTGAAGAATAAGGAGCCGAAATCTGCAATTTCAGTTTGTTTTCTTCAAAATGTCTTTTATTGTGTGTACCGCTGCCTCAGGAGGGGTGTTTTGCAGTACCCGGGGAGGGGGGGGGGGGCGATGTATGTGTGTGTTTACTTGCTTTGTTCTTTTTATTAACTCTTTGCTGCAAACACAGACGAGACATGGCCTGTCCCACAGCACCTCCTACTGCTTGAAGCGGGGATGTGCATGCAGAGTGGCTGAATGGGTGGCTGTGGTTGTCCAGCCGCTGCGTGCCCTTACCTCCAGCCCCACACCCTTGAAGATAACAAACATAAAAAACCACGTCTGGATAAACAGCTGCGCAGGTTAGCGACAGTAGTGCCGTCCACAAGGAGCTTTTTTTATAGCCACTAACCCATGATTGATCCTTTTCGCCCTCCTTCTCAACCCTTCAGCCTCTCTCTCTCTCTCTCTTGCTCTCTCTCTCTCTCTCTCCCTGTCTCTCTTTGTCTCTCTCCCTCTCTCCATCTCTCCCTCTCTCTCTTTCTTGCTCTCTCTCTCTCTCTCTCCCTCTCTCTCTCTCTCTCTCTCTCCATCTCTCCCTCTCTCTCTCCCTCCCAGTATAATTACACAGCTGGAAGTGCTGAGTAATGTACTATGGCCGGTGGTGTGTGCAATTACACAGTGAGACGGCTGACCCGGGCCACACACTCGCTGAGGCTGCAGCCTCGCCCCCCCCCCCCCCCCCCCCCGACTCCCCACGCCACGCCGCGGCAGCCCGGACAAAGTACAGACCCGCCCCCCTCCCCAGGGTGATGTTTTCGTATGACTGAGCACGGCATGTGTGGGGCTAATGGGACGCCACAGAGAGCACGTCCCTGTCTGACTCCTCCTCGTGAAACTCTCCAAAGGAGCGACGGAATTAGAGAGAGAGAAACGAACAGAAGGCACGTCCGTTTTAAGTGGCCCGGTCACGTCGAATGCTCTAATTCCTGTTTGCGACTCGCGCCAGGTTGGACCCGCTCTCTGAGAGTTAAAGAAGCAAATTTTGTGTCAGTGAAAGTTAACATTTTGCAGCCCTGTTGGTTTTCACAGAGCGCGACAAAACCATCGCAAAATCTCAGCACGACAAAACCAGCGCAAAATCTCCGCAGAGACATACAAGCACATCTTAGTCGGTGGCTGAGAGAACAATCAATTAGCTCACTGCAAAGACTTCGGCTTCAGACACAGCCTTAAGATATTAACAAAAAATATGAGGTGTGCGTCGTGCTAACTGAAAGTGACTGAGAGTGTGAAGCTACATTTTTCCTGCCTTGCTCTTGGAATCAATTAATGTGAGGATGAACCCACTTCCCGGGTCAAATCTGTAATCGATTCCACCTGTCCGAACAGATACAGTATGTGGCACACATCCCGATGATACATGTGTGAAGAATGCAGTCCTTAGGTGCCTGATGAAAATGGTCGGTCAGCCATTTTGGCTCAAACACGCCATACTAGGGAAATTTCCTTGTATCAATTAAAGAAACAAAAAGTGCTATTGCAGGAAGTGGGTACCATGCTTTAGATGATGAAGCACATGCTTTACTACAAATAAACACTCATAAGCAAAACGGTAACATTTAGGCAACCCGCAGCTTTATACTGGCTCTCTCAGAACAATGCGCACAGCTGTGTTCTGGGTTCTTGGTTGGGACCGTGTGATTGGTCGAGAGAAGCTGACAGAGTTCACGGAAGTCAGGGAGAGTGGAGCTGCTTGGGGGTGCTGATAAAGAACTGCACTCATCCTAAAAAAAAGGGGGCGCCAAGCGAGAGAGCAGGGACAATGCCCACAGAGAACAGGCCGTGCCCAGAAAACCTCCACGACAAAAAACCCCCCCCAAAAAAACAGAAAAACATCCTGCCAGAAGTTCCTTTGGTGTACTGCTAGGATTCTCCTCCTCCTCCTCCTCCTCCTAGTGTCTGTGAAGGAGTCCACTCCAGTGGGCTCTTGTTTTTCCACGCTGCATATCACAATGCAGTGAAGTTTTACACAATCACACAATCGCGCGGGATCTGCTAATTATGATTTTACCTATTCCTGTGCACACACATACGGCCAAATTATAAAATAAACTGAGTTAGCATTGCGATATTATACTCCCGCAATTATTTTTTATAGCAGCTGAAACCTTGTGGGACACACCCACTGTTTCCACAGGGCAGCCTGTGCCTGGGATCTCTCCACGAGCGTCTGTCTCTGTCGAATACCTGTTCCCCCGGGCGCATCCTGCTCCTCCCCCCAGGGGTTCATGTGGCATCAGACACTCGGGGGGGGGGGGGGGGGGGGGGGGGGGGGGGGGGGGGGGGGGGTGATATTGTGACATGCAGGACGCAAAACGGAGCCAGATCTAAAACATTGTGTGGAAGGATCACGCCCCCCCCCCCCCCACCCCGCCATGGCAGGGGGCCCCTCCAGGAAGCCGCTGTCATCGCTCAGGTTTTTCGGGGGGGAACGGCAGCTGTTGACAGGACGGTCTTTGGTTACAGACCCTGGAATGCAGCAAGTGCAAATGATAATAAGCCCCCACCCCCCCCCCCCGCCCCTTCTCGCCCCCACCCCACTGAAAGTTTAAGAAAGCGCGGCCTGGGTGTCTCTCTGTTCCCCTGTGTCGTTGCAGCATGCCGGGACAAGCTGAAAGCTGATGCTTGTGGGCACTTTGTGTGGCTCCTGCGGTGGACCTGCTCCCTTTCACCGTGTCAATGGGCCGTGTCCCCCCCCCCCCCGACCCCCCCGCCCCAGCCTGACCCCTCCTGAGGGTGGAGGGCCCTCTGTTCTCTGTTTGCCCTCTGGCTCGGTCCCTCAGCCATCACTCACTGTGCCTCAGCACAGCTACAGCTACAGCACTCTGCTGCTCAGTCTGGCACAGGGGCACAGGGACACAGGGGCACAGGGGTACAGGGACACATGGACACAGGGGCACCGGGGCACAGGGACACAGGGACACAGGAACACAGGGGCACAGGGGCACCGGGACACAGGGGCACAGGGACACAGGGACACAGGGGCACAGGGACACAGGAACACAGACTGAGGGGAGTGGCATCGCTGCACAGTGGGTCACAGCTGTGAGGATACAGGTGAGACTGATTCGCAGATGCTGCGTTTTTTTCTGCTTCCGGGTTCGGCCGTACGGTCCTCGACTGTGACTCAGCAGTTCATCTCCAGCAGTACATCCCTCAGCCACCCATCCCAGCAGAGCCCAGGGGAACACAGGAAGCGGGGGGACAAGGCCAGGCCGGGCTACATCCTCACGAGGCCCAGGGCCCCCTGGGGGAGTAACGTCTGCCTGATGAAAGGCCTGTTTTGTTTAAACGACACAGTTGTTACCACGGAGATGCAGCTGCCTGCCCCACACCGAGACCGAATCTAAGGGGGGGGGGGCTCCATGCGCCTCAGCAGCGGTGACTCATGGGAAACTTCAAAGGATCTTTTTTCGCGCAGTGGCAGGCAATGCGAGCACTGCAAGCACTCAGTCCGGTCAGGCCCGTGGTCGACTGCCCTGTGACAAGAGCCAACCCGCGGACGCTGGATGGAAAATGTTTCTTGAGAACACAACAAACTGCATTTTTGTTTTATTACTTGGAATAAACTCTGAGGAAGTAGTTTAAGCCTGCGTGTGCTACATTCTATAAATTCAATGGTGCCCTTCATAATACACATGTATATATGCAGTATATATGAAACCAGGTGCGACAATGATGATGTTGGTGATAATGCTTTGCAATTAGCTTTATTGAAAGCCATGGGATGCTACTGTGTTGTATGGACAGTTTAATCATTTAGTGAAATCATTTATTTAATCATTTAACACTGCAGTAAAGCGTCCTTTCCGTTCACTGCAGACCACTGAGCAGCGCTGGAGTGTCGCCCCAACACGGACTGGCCACCGCTCTCCACGGTCAGGAAGGACTGCGGCGAGGTCAACATAAGGGGAAACAATCGCTCTGACGGCAAGCGGAAGGAAGCCAGGGAAGTGTGTGTGTGTGTGTGCGTGCGTGCGTGCGTGCGTGTGTGTTCGTGTGTGCGTGCTTGTGTGTGAGGTCATTTCCTGTCGGAAAAAGTACTTTACAGGAAGGCGTCTACCTAACATATCCAAAAACACACAGCCACCTCTATCGTGAAGTGGAAACATTCTGAATACTCTCACTGCACAACCAGAACAGCAGGGATTAATAAACACTTGAAACTATTAGCATCAGTTTATAGAACCTCTTATAGAATCTCATATAAAAATGAAATTCATTATGGTGTATAAATATACAAAAACATATGCAGCAATATCATATGACGATTTTTGGTTTCTCTGAAACTGGTGACTCCCAGATTAAATCTCCACATACTCGGCCTGAACCCTCTCCATCAGGGTGGCCCAGGACCTCAACACGGGTCACACTTAATTTGGGGAGAAATGGCCTTAATAGGGCCAGTCCCTGTGGGGGAATAACTCACCCAGACTTCCTGAACTGAGGGGGGAACTCGACAGCGCAACGTGGGGTGGAAAATCACTGCAATGCCCTGCCCTCCAGCCACAGCCACAGCTACAGCGAGGCTTATTATTGCTATTTATTTGTTTGGCAGAGACGCTTACATAACCGACGTTTTTATCGCAGAATCCAACGCAGCTGGATATTTCACTAATACGTTGCAGATTGAGTACTGTACACAAGGGTACAATGACAGTCGTTTGTTTGGAAATTGAAGCCTAGAAACTTATCCTCCCCCACCCCCATCCCCCCTCAAAGGTACACCATATTATACCATGAATTCCATTATTTATTAATCTGGGGCTTCATGTATATAATATTGTTTTTCGGTACAATCATTGTACGCAGCTGGATACCGACTGAAGAAAAAGAAGGTGCTAAATACCTTAGAGTTTTAAAAAATTTCAGTTTGCTACCTGGGTACAGAAGCATGAACCTGTTTAGCCACTATGCCACACATCAAAGAAACGACGCCTTTCAACATCCAAGATCAACGTTTCACTGCGATGCACCTTTATGTAATAAAGAGAAAAGGAGGTGCAGCAGGTCAGCTAAGGCCAGCCCAGGAGCAGATCATTAAATTGATTGCTCTTATATCGTGTTTAATATGTGAATCTTTCCAGGCTCGCTTCAATACGCCTGCTGTGAGGACCTCTGCGTGCTATCCGGAGTAGCGTACATCAGCGCTGGCGACGACGCCGCGCAGTAGTTCATCCCTCCGTCCGTTAAAACAGCGTGGTACCCCAGTGTGAGCGCCTCACCCCGAATACGAAGGAGGCTATCGCATTACAGCAGTTACCCTCTTTCTAGGTGGAGCAGGTCCGTCTGGTGGGGCCTTTGGTCTAACCGTCAAAAACCTGTAACTGAAAATGACTTCCCGATACACGCTGATCTGCAGTTGTCTGCCCGGAGACACACAAAGCCACATTCATCGCCTTTCATCCTCCAATCCAAGATGGAGAGGTGCAACCCTCAGCAATCTCGGCACTGAGGGACACTCTGTCTAAAAATTCTGACATATTAGGTCATAGTTGGCTTTTCATTCTTCTTCTTCTGTTTTTTTTTTCTTCTTCTTCTTCTTCTCCCCTTCCCTCAAGTTTACAGGAATCCACTTGGCCCACTCCAGACCTCCCACTCCTGGCCTGCGAAGCCTTTCGATCCGCACCGCGCGTTAAATAGGGCCAGTAATCAAACCCAAATGTGTCAGATGCTGCTGCTTTTCAGACATCTTGAAAATGCCTGCGAAGCCTTTCGGTGGGAAATCCCCCAACTGGATTTCCCACCGCCCCCAACCCCGGCCTCCCGCTCACAAAGAGGGGACATTTTGAGCCAATGGGCTGCGGAGGAATCGCAGCACTGACGGGTAAATAACACATCTGCGCTTCAATTGCACAAGCCCATACGAGTATCTCTACGGATAAAACAAAAAAAAGTGTGGGTATCTTTATTGCTTGCCCATTATCTCCCTGTGGGAATTACTCACTCTGTGAGTTATGCTAAACCATATCAGCCTTCTGCACATTACCCGGCGCAATCTCGTTCCTGTCTGTATTAATCATCGAGGTATGAGTTTTTATGCAGCACTGTGAATCTCATTAAGAGCCCCACAGTGGCGTATTAACGCACCTGGTCAATATATGACTCCTAAATTGTTTTTTTTTTTTTTTTAAAAAAAAAAGGAAATTCATAAAGAAATATTAGTTTTAAATAAACACATCAAGGCATGCTCTAAACCACACATACAACATAAAAAATGCATCGGAGTGGGGACAGAGTGGAGACAGACAGTGAAGGTAAACGCCTCCACCTCCATTTCACTGCCGATCTGGCTGGGGATGAAGGCCTATCCTCGTAGCCCTGGCCTGTCACAGACCGCCAAAACTCTCAGAGTGAAAGCACCGCCCGGTACCCCTGCATACCCCCTTCTCACGGGACAACCACAGCCCGGCCTGGCAAACACGGGGAGGTCCCACAGTCCCGGGCTGCCACCGTTTTGCTGTGTAGGTTTTTTGGAGATGCCGCGGTGTGTTCGCGCACGTGCGCTTTGCTGCGTATTTCTCGGTGTGCGGGTGTATGGAGAGAGAGAGAGAGGTGCTCTGTGGTTCACCAGTCTCCCCCAGGGCCGGGCCTACAGAGCCATCTGAGCAGTAGGGTTTCCCTCGAGTTGCCCCTCACTGCACCTGTGCCCAGCCCCAGCGTGCGCAAGGCTGCCTTTGGTTTTTTTTCGACGATGAGATTTCCAAAATGCAGCTGCGCCCTGCCCCCCCCCCCAGCTCTCCACCCCTCCACCCAGCACTCAGCCACTGTAGCGTGTGGTCTACTCACATCCCTCACCTCTATTCATGCCTCACGAATTCACCTTTTTTAAGTGAGAATCAAAGAAATGGTTCCCCACAGAACAGTCCGGACTGTTACGCGTCATTGCACGGGCAGCAGCGAATCGTCTCCAGCCCCTGACAAAGCCGCAGCCCAACTGACGAGTCATTTAGAGCCTCTGGTTTCCGTGGATACAAATGAATCGTGAAGGTTAAGGCAAACAAACATTTTTGTGGAGGTCATTCTGTGGTGCACCCCATCCTTTCCCTAAATACACTTTGGTGAGAAAAAAAAAAACACAACACACACATCGTTTATAAGGGAATTTCCGTGTTTGTTCTGGAACTCTTCGTGGTCGCTAGCTGGCTGTACCATATCTACACTATACGCTGCCTTTGTGGCATGACTGCCATGATCCTCTGTCTCTCTCTCTCTCTCTCTCTCTCTCTCTTTCTCTCTCTCTCTCACTCTCTCTCTCTTTCTCTCTCTCTCTCACTCTCTCTCTCTCACTCTCTCTCACGGACTGTTTAGTGAAAATAAATATTTATGTTTAATTTTCCAGTTGAAACAGATTAACCTCTTCTTATCTTGTTCAAGCGCAATCTCCAGGCCTCTGTGATATTTCTCCCGTGCCTCCATTGCCTGCCAAGACTAAACAAAGCGGTCCATTAGAAACCTTTGGAGATGTACCCCCGTCCAGGGTCTGCCCCCCCCCCCCCCCCGTCTAGTTCACGACACATTTAAGGGAACTCTTCTTTTTTTTTTTCTTTTTTTTTCACCCCATAATTTGTCCTTCTCCACAGCCCGCTGGGGCCTCCGCGGTCTCTCCTGCGCCATGTGCGCTGAAGCTCATCGGCCCGCGCACGCCTCCCGGATCTCCAGCCGACATCAAACGCCGGCCAGAGCAAACCCCCCCCCCCACTAACCCCCCCCCCCCGCCCCCCCCGCCCCCCCGCCCCGTCGCCACGGTTAACTTCACGCAGATAGCTTTTCCTCGATGCCAGGCCCTTGTGAAAGATAACACCGGGACAGCTGACCGCCGAGATCTCTCGAAGGCCGCCCCCAGCCCAAAGCGGGGCGCCCGGGCTTGGCGGTTTTATTCGAAAAATATTTTTTTAAAGAGGGAGCTCACTAATTTAAAGATCACACAAGGGGGGGGGGCCCTCTGGCTTCACATCGGCCCCTGCATCTCGCGTTAGAGCCGTTCCTCGGGGGGGGGGGGGGGGGGGGGCCTGTGGCTTCAAATCGGCCCCTGCATCTCGGGGGGGGGGGGGGGGGGGCATGACTCAACTGACAAAGGCGCTCGAAGTGCTGAGCCCGTTCGTTGCCATGGAGAAACCGCCATTATGGCTATCCCTGGGCCCGCGTGGAGGAAAGGCCCGGTCAGCGAGACCCGCTGCTGTGAGCACAGCTCCACCACTCCATTATTCACTCGCTTCACAGAGGCATTCCTCCCCTCTTCATCATCTCCATAAAAGCCCCGCCACGCTTACTTCTGGCCCCAGCGACTGGAGTGGAGCACAACTAGAGCTAAAAAAGGATTAAATCCCCAAATCCAGAGCTGGGATAACATCACACACTGCCCCGGTTCATTTTTCATGCCTTAAAGTATGCCTTGTGTGTCCGTAAATGCCCTCTTTCGTAGAAAAAAAAATTGTTTTGAAAGCAGCGCAGCGGTTAGGGGCATGGAGTGCCACTTCAGACTATGAAAGACGCTCTTGACCACATCCCACTTCAAAGCCAAACAACAGATCAATTAGTCAGGCTGGTTTGGCTAGCTCAACATGGAAGGTGGTTATTCTTAGATTATTATACGATTAAGTCTGCGCAACGGAGAGCCAATGAAACTTGAAACAGACCACTGTCTAATAATCATGCAATGCTGCCAATACGACAAAATGCAAAAAAATGAATCAAAAAGATTGATTTCCAAAAGGGCACCAATAGCGATTGAGATGAAGACCCACGCGGCCAGTAAAGACGAGCAGGCAAAAGGAGGAGGCGGGGCTTACCGTCAGGACTCCTGACGCGGATCTCCGAGCCCAGGGCCGGCGCTTTGTGAGCGAGGTGGGCGGAGGATACGCCGGTCGTCACGGCGACGCTGTTGACCGGCGGCTTGGCGGGAGCCGGCGCCGGCGCCGGCGCCTCGGGGGCCCTGACGACGCGAGCCTGGGGCTCCCCCCCCGGGCTGGCTGGCTCCGCCTTCCTGTGAGCGGGTTCGGGGATCCTGGAGGCGGAGGTGACGGCGGTATCGGGCCGCCTGACGGGCGGGGGCGGGGCCTCCTGGGGACGGGTCAGGCTCGGCTCGGGCCGCCGGGGGGCCTGCTCGGAGGCCTTGCTGTGGCCCAGCACCTCGGGCCTCTTCAGGCCGAAGCGGGAGACGGCGGGGCCCGGCGAGCCGTCCGCCTGCTTGGACGAGATGTCGATGGAGATCTCCGTCCGCCGGGAGACGGGCTCGGGCGTGCGCTCCGCCCGCCGCAGCCCCGGTTTGGGCGAGCGCTGGAAGGCCCCCTCGGGCCTCCCGCTCGGGTCCGAGTTGCGGGGCCCCCCCGGCTCCAGGTGGCGCTGGGCGGGCGAGGAGGCGGGCGCGCGCAGGTTGTGCGTCCGTCGGACGAGCGGAGAGTGGTGCGCCGACGCGTCGGCCTCCTCCACCTCGAACGACCTCTTCAGTGCTGCGGAGGCAGGCACAGGTGGGGTCAGTCACTCGCTCACAAACAGCCCTGCTACAGCACCTCCAGTACCGAACGCACTGACAGCGCTTTCCTACACTGTGGCAAACATTCACAGGACCTCACATACTTGCATACTTGCGCTGGCAGAGTATTTTCTAAATGTTTACTGGGCACAAGAATAATATTTATCACACAGTGCTAACAGCATTTTTCTGAAAAAAAAAAAATTCTAACTACATTCCATTACAACAAAAAACCAACTTCTTTTTAAATGAATGCTTACACTACAAATGCATTCACAAACACGTCGTGTGTGTTTCTGTGGTGTCCATGTTTGAAGCTGAATA
Source organism: Anguilla anguilla (assembly GCF_013347855.1). NCBI lineage: Eukaryota > Metazoa > Chordata > Actinopteri > Anguilliformes > Anguillidae > Anguilla > Anguilla anguilla. The sequence continues at coordinate 69,173,077 of NC_049202.1, read as the reverse complement.
CAAATCACGACACGTAAACAAAGTGTTGCAGGCGATGCTGTAGGTAAACGTTTCAATTCGAGAGCAACAGCCAGCTTGTATTGCCACGCTGCCGGATTCACAATTCAGACAAGCTTCCCTCTGCTACAAACAAAGTCCCGAACATCAAGAGGAGCGCTGGGAGGAAAGCCCTTTCCCTCAGCGTAAACGAGCGCGTCTCCCCTCAAAATGTGCACAAATCACTGGGCGAACCGCGAAGTCAAACAGCCGCCTACCGTACAGAACACCCCGTGAGAAGGACCCGACGTTTAAACACTGAATATGGCGAACAGCGGAGACGAGCCCGCGCTGTTCGCCGGCTTGCAGAAAGGAAGTCCGCCCCGAGGACGGAGCGATTGAAACCGCGAGCCAGGTTCGAGATTCCGTTTCGCTGAGAGTTTGGACACCGACCGATTTACGTCGTCGTTTCCTCGAGAGGCCGAGCGAGCTCATTTCTGGCAGGTTTTCGACGTCAGGGCTGGACCTGCGTACCCACGGGCAGGCCAGGACCTCACCCTTCCCCCCGCCTGAATTAGGGACAGCCAAGGGGACAGTCCCCCAGCATGCTCACGCAGCTGGGAGCAGAGCAGTAAGAATAGAGCAGCGGAGTGTAGCACAGTGGGTAAGGAACTGGGCTTGTAACCGAAAGGTTGCAGGGTCGATTCCCCGGTAAGGACACTGCCGTTGTACCCTTGAGCAAGGTACTTAACCGGAAGTGCTTCAGTATATATCCAGCTGTATAAATGGATACAATGTAAAATGCTGTGTAAAAGTTGTGTAAGTTGCTCTGGATAAGAGCGTCTGCTAAATGCCTGTAATGTAATCCATCCCTCCAGGACCCTTTCTTTAAACCCGCTGCTGTACGGGTACAGTATAGGCACAGATCAGATTGGACCCGTCCGTTTTCATCAAAAGGTCTTTGAGAAAATGGCATATACATCTGAATAAATGATATTCATCGTTTTAGTGACGTGTTCCCGTGACATGTTTCTGTGAGTTTGGCTTGCCTGTTTGCCATCTTGGAGAGTCACGGTACAACCCTGTCAGCCATGACACCATTTCAGATTCTTTATTGGGAAGCTAACCAAAATATCTACAGTCCAGCCTGTCCTTTAACAGACCAAACATCCTTTCTCATATTCTAATAAAGTTTTTATGAAGTGATTCACAGCGAGCACAAATTGATTTGTTCTTAGTTTTAAATAATTTTAAAAATCTTCCTGTGTTTCGCACATTCCTTCAGGCACCACAGATTTGTTTAAAGATTTGTTTTTGAAGCCCCCAGTCACAAGAGAAACGGATACAGCAGGAGTGGGGATTGCACTAACATATCACACAACGACTTTTTTTTTTCGCAAGCAGAAACCAAAAACGCTAAGAGCTAGCACTTCTGCGACCGTCGGTAAACAGACCCCCCGCCCCACGAAGAGTTTCACTTCCGCCGCGAAAGCGCCTTTTCGCGAAAGGCGTCCCGTTCTGCAGCGGGTCAGCCGAGGACAGCTGGGAATGGCGGTGAGCGGAGGAGCTTTCAGCAGCCCCCGTGAGCGCAGCCCCCCTTGAGTGCAGCCCCCGTGAGCGCAGCCCCAGTGAGTGCAGCACCGTGAGCGCAGCCCCGTGAGCACAGCCCCCCGTGAGCGCAGCCCCCGTGAGCGCAGCCCCAGTGAGTGCAGCACCGTGAGCGCAGCCCTGTGAGCGCAGTCCAGTGAGCGCAGCCCCGTGAGCGCAGCCCAGTGAGCAGAGCACCAAGAGATTGTGGCTTTATAGATAGATAGACAGACAGACAGACAGACAGACAGACAGACAGACAGACAGACAGACAGACAGACAGACAGATAGATAGAGAGGTAGACAGATAGATAGATAGATTCCTTTATTCCAGTGCCCTCGGAGACGGGACGGCTAACGTGCCGATGGAGCGAGAGCTGCCGGCCTGCTGCTCAGACCCGTGGGGCGCGTTCAGTAGTGCTTAGTAGCGTTCAGTAGCGCTCAGTAGCACTCAGTAGTGCTTAGTAGTGCTCAGTAGCGTTCAGTAGCATTCAGTAGCGTTCAGTAGCGTTCAGTAGTGCTCAGTAGTGCTTAGTAGCGCTCAGTAGCACTCAGTAGTGCTCAGTAGCGTTCAGTAGCGCTCAGTAGCGCTCAGTAGCACCCAGCAGCGTTCAGTAGCGCTCAGTAGCACTCAGTAGTGCTTAGTAGCGCTCAGTAGCACACAGTAGCGTTCAGTAGCGCTCAGTAGCACTCAGTAGTGCTTAGTAGCGCTCAGTAGCGTTCAGTAGCGCTCAGTAGCACCCAGTAGCGTTCAGTAGCGCTCAGTAGCACTCAGTAGTGCTTAGTAGCGCTCAGTAGCACCCAGTAGCGTTCAGTAGCGCTCAGTAGCACTCAGTAGTGCTTAGTAGCATTCAGTAGCGCTCAGTAGCACTCAGTAGTGCTTAGTAGCGCTCAGTAGCATTCAGTAGCGTTCAGTAGCGCTCAGTAGCACTCAGTAGTGCTTAGTAGCGCTCAGTAGCACCCAGTAGCATTCAGTAGCGCTCAGTAGCACTCAGTAGTGCTTAGTAGCGTTCAGTAGCGCTCAGTAGCATTCAGTAGCGCTCAGTAGCGCTCAGTAGAGTTCATTAGAGTTCAGTAGCATTCAGTAGCGCTCAGTAGCATTCAGTAGTGCTCAGTAGCATTCAGTAGCGTTCAGTAGCGTTCAATAGCACTCAGTAGCATTCAGTAGTGCTCAGTAGCACCCAGTAGCGTTCAGTAGCATTCAGTAGCATTCAGTAGCGTTCAATAGCGCTCAGTAGCGTTCAGTAGCCTTCAGTAGCATTCAGTAGCACTCAGTAGCGCTCAGTAGCGTTCAGTAGCATTCAGTAGCCTTCAGTAGCATTCAGTAGCGCTCAGTAGCGTTCAGTATTGTTCAGTAGCATTAAGTAGCACACAGTAGCACTCAGTAGGATTCAGAACCGTTCAGTAGCACTCATTAGCATTCAATAGCGCTCAGTAGCACTCAGTAGTGCTCAGTAGCACTCAGTAGCACTCAGTAGCATTCAGTAGTGTTCAGTAGCGCTCAGTAGTTCTCAGTAGCACTCAGTAGCGCTTAGTAGCATTCAGTAGCATTCAGTAGTGTTCAGTAGCATTCAGTAGCACTCAGTAGCATTCAATAGTGCTCAGTAGCGCTCATTAGCGTTCAGTAGCGCTCAGTAGCGCTCAGTAGCGTTCAGTAGTGCTCAGTAGCACTCAGCGAAGACAGACATTCAGCAGCAGCAAGCACGTGTCTGCTCGGTCTCAGCACCATTAAAATCCATTCATAAATCTGCAGTTCCTTCAGGTAAATGTGCATCCCTCTACTTCGGATACTACAACACAGGGAAAATGCACTGCATATAAATATATCTGCTGATATACACGCATCCTTCACATGTCCCAGCGGCATAGTTTGCACTGAAGTGGCAATGCCCTGCCCTAATGACCCGTGCATTTTCTGCATGATTTATCCTTAAAGGAAGCACACAGCATTCCCAGAGGATGTCGTAATCCATGAGAGGGCTTTGTAACCAGCTGCCACTGCTGCTGCTGCTTGATCACTAGTGTGATGAGCAAGCCTACAGGAAAAGTCCTGAGTCACCTCAGCGGTCAGAAACAACCGCGGCCCCCCCCCCCTTCCCAAACAGAAACGAGTTCCTGTGCATCCTCCTCCGGCCTCACAGCCAAATTAAACACCATCCCCCGGGGTCGGTTCCCTGGAAACGCTGCCGGAAATCCATCACGGTACGGTGAATGAATGATGGGAAATGGGGTCTTTGTCCGAACGGAACGGCTGTGTTGTCACCGGTGAGTCGCTGAACACCTGTGTGCACACGCAGCCCTCTGTTTTAGGAGAACCCCCCCCCCCCCTCCTGCAGCCCAGATGGCCCTCCCTTTATGCACTCCCCTGCACTGACCCGCATTAGCCCCAAAACCACTCTGCCCCAGGACATCCAGGACCTCTGTCTGATAAAAGTGTGGCCCTAATGACAGAGGGACATAGGAGAAGGAGACATTGCCATGCGATTTTTTAAGCCGAAACAGAGACACAGGACTATGGTTTCACATTTAACAGTGCTAAGAAAACACCATAAAAGCCTCAAGTAAAAACGACAGCAAACTACTGGCCTTTACAATAGCAAACTACTGCAACCAAATCCCCCTAACACTGATGGAAAAAATGCGTAAAGTATTCTCAAGGTTTTAAATGGTAAATGGACTGCATTTATATAGCGCTTTTATCCAAAGCGCTTTACAATTGATGACTCTCATTCGCCAGAGCAGTTAGGGGTTAGATGTCTTGCTCAAGGACACTTCGACACGCCCAGGGCAGGGTTTGAACCGGCAACCCTCCGACTGCCAGACAATCGGTCTTACCTCCTGAGCTACGTCGCCCCCTGAGCTTAGTCGTTCGTTGTAAAAGCATACTACAATGGACAAGACGGTGAACATACTTCTTATCTCGATGAGTGCAGTGTCTGACGTGCACTAAGGGTGAGAGTGGGGAAGAGGAAGAGGATGGAGTGTAGCACAGTGGGTAAGGAACTGGGCTTGTAACCGAAAGGTCGCAGGTTCGATTCCCGGGTAAGGACACTGCCGTTGTACCCTTGAGCAAGGTACTTAACCTGCATTGCTTCAGTATATATCCAGCTGTATAAATGGATACAATGTAAAAATGCTATGTAGAAAGTTGTGTATGTCGCTCTGGATAAGAGCGTCTGCTAAATGCCTGTAATGTAATGTAATGTAATGTAATGGAAGAGGAGGAGGGAACCTGTCTGTATCACAAAGAAGTGGTTTTCGTTCGACCAGCACACACAGTGGGTTCAGCACAGTCATATCAGAAGCAGGCTCAGACTACAGGCCACATCTGAGGGCTGAGGTCATCTCTAAAGCACAGACACCCACCACACTGAGAGTGACAAATGTTGCACCTATCTCTCTGTGTGTGAAAGGGTTAGGCAGCCTGTGAGTATACGTGTGCTTGTGTGTGTGTGCACGCGCGCATCTTCTACTGAAAATGTGTTGCGTCCCAGTTTGTATGTGTATGTTCCTGTTTAAATGTCACAGCCTGACGGAAGTGCCAGTACACAACAGTGAAGCGAAGCAGAAGAGTGTAGAGCTGGAGTTTGTTTTGAGGTTTGAGCCGTGCCCAGATCAGCTCAGCTCAGCTCAGCTCAGCTCAGCTCAGCTCAGCTCAGCGTAGCGTAGCTCAGTGCAGCACAGCGCAGCGCAGCGAGCTCAATGCAAATCACTGTGGGCAGACGTGCAAGTAATAATTATGAGAATATGACATGGGAACCCAAGCCCCAAGCCTTTATGAAGGTAGCCTGTGCAGCTCAGCGTAGCATAGCGTAGCGAAGCACAGCGAGCTCAATGCAAATCACTGTTGGCAGACGTGCAAGTAATAATTATGGGAATATGACATGGGAACCCAAGCCCCAAGCCTTTATGAAGGTAGCCTGTGCAGAGTGCAGGGCCCGCAATGCTTTGGAAGCATGAGAAGGGCCCTGGAAGTGTGCGAATAGCGGGAGCCGGGCGGTGTTTGGGGTGGGGGGTTGGGGGGGGGGCAGAGTGGAACAGAGGAGCACAGCCCCGAGGCTGTGCAGACAGGCTGGAGTCAGAGCTGTTCTACTCGCGCTCCGCACACACACACACACACACACACACACACGCCGCAACATTGTGAGGCCCTGTAAACACACTGCGTCTATGAGGACCTGGCAGGCATCACGCCTTTGTATAAAAAAAAATAACTTAAAAAAAGCCTCTCTACAGCGCAGCTTAAAATGAGCACACGTCTCCTCGCATATACCGCCACCCTAAATCCCCCCTGCGTTTGCTGCCAGTCTAGGGCACCGCCACAAACGCCTGTTTGTGTGTGTGTGTGTGTGTGTTTGTGTGTGTGTGAGTGTGTGGGTGTGCGTGTGTGTGTGGGTGAGTGTGCTTGTGTGTGTGTGTGTGTGAGTGTGTGTGTGTGCATGAGTGTGTGTGTGTGTGTGTGTATTTGTGTGAGAGTGTGTGTGTGTGTGTGTACAGATGATTCATTTCTCCAACTCAGTTGGTTGATAAATTGATACATTGCCTAATGTCCCTGTTTGGTAATATAAACGTTAGTGTACTTCCGCATGTAACTCCACAGAGCTAGGGAGTAGGCTGACACAGCCCTCTGTAGAAGCGTGGTGGATGCAGTGTGAGCTCAATGCCAACTGCATGGTCTTTCTCTTCGGCTAAACTTAAAAGCAAGGCTTTTTCACCATGTTAGTACTATCGATTCTTTGTTTTTCAAAATGACATCGCAGACATTCTTATGACACATTTCTTGACAGAAATCACACGACACTCCAATTCTGTCCAGTTTCTGGCAGCAAGGCCTGATGAATCACACAGCCAAGAAACAAACCGAAGGGGAGTGTACTGAAAGGGAAGACCACGCTCAGACATCTCAGACCCGGTCAAGACTTAAACCGTACGCTCACTGTTACGTGACAACGTGCTAACGTTTCGCTTGTTCAGCAAGCTAACAAATTTAGGGCTTGAATTCCACTCTCTTTTCCCGGCGAAGAACACAGAGAGCAGGGCACACTCCCTCCGTCCAGGAAGGAATCCGGAGGAGAAAGAGGAGTTCCAGCAACACACAGCTGTGGGAAACGTGCACATTCTGGAGAAGGGCTTCTCTGTGCTCGTAGAACATGTTCGCACCCTCGCCTGATATGAGTTTACGCCATTTATTCCCGTTATTACTGGAAAAATAAGCTAAACATTTTTTATATAGAAACAAAAACTGGTTCCCATCCAGTCTGACAATTGTTTAGCCAATCAGCTTAGTACTAAAGGGGAGTGTACTACACTGCACTAGATTTATTGGCGTGTGAATTCGGTGCAAATCCAGAGGGTTAAGTATAAGGGCAAGGGCTTCAACGGCGATCCCCAAGAGGACCAGCAAACCGAAAGCACGTACTCTACAAAGAGACAGGCTGTACTGGCGGGTCCTGAATCCCCCACTACGCTCAGGCAGGGACACAGGAAGCATCCGCCGGCTTACCGGCAGCCTCAGGTGATGAGGACGGAGACGGGCGTGTAACGGGTTGTACTGTCCCTTTAAGGACGTACGAGGGAGCCAGGCTAGGGCACCTGCGCAGACTCTCTCTGCCAGAGAAGTGAGCACGGTCAGGCCGAATTATCCCGTGTACTCTCATTTTCCTTTATTGTCAGTAACGCGACGGCCCTGTTGGTCCTCTTTGTTGTTTTACTAATCTAGTTCATGTATGACACGGTTAGTGTGCCGTAGAGGCCAGGCACTGTATGGCCAGCGCTACATTTAAGCAAAGCTGCCATCAGCCCACCCGCAAGCCGCAAGCCGAAGCGTCACAGGCGACTCCTACCCGAGGGCGGGCTGTGATTGGCGCTTTCCTCGCGCCGCGCTTTAAAAACGCACGTGAGCCGTCGCCACGCCGACGCCGCGGAGTCCCGCTGGGCATCCGACGATGCTGCCTAGTGATGCAACGCGCCTACACGGCCAAAGCTGGCGTAACTGACGCGTTAAGACACCGCAGTGTGCAGTGTGCGAGGAGGGAAGTTTGTTTCCACAGCTAGGCCGAACACCTGGTCTAACCACACCATGCAGCACTGTCCGCCTCCTCAGTACGCTTACTTATTTCACTGGGGAGAAGGGACGCATATGGAAGGCAGACAGCGTGACAGGCCCAAACTGAGGCCAGAGGAGGGTAAGGGGGGGTGGGGACAATCTAACAGCAAGGGGTTAACAGCAGCGTGCGTCCTCAGTAATCTAATCACGATCCCGTCCGGCTCTTTATCTTCCCACAGACGCTCCACTATCACTGAGGGTGAGTTTAGGTTGGTTCCACCTGGTCACAGATATAATCTGCCAAAATGCAGGACTAATAGATTTAAGTATTCATTTGTTCCTGCTGCTGTTGGCCTTTTGAATAATATTACATAATTCTACGTTTTTTGTGTGAATTGTTTGTGTGTTGATTAGGGTGTGTCGATTGTTGATGATGTTTGTATTTACTGCTGGCTGTGCAACAAATTGCCCCTTGGGGATAATAAAGATTACCTTACCTTACCATTGTGTGTAAAGCCACAACAGATCTGGAGAGAAACACACACACACACACACACACACACACACAGTGCCCTGGACACACAGGCGGAGGCTAAAAAACACACTGGCAGGCCTATTTTAAGGCCACGTTAAAGACAGACTAAAGCACTGAAATACTTAATTCTGTCTGTCTGGATTCTCCCCCCCCCCCCGCCCCCCACACACACACACAATTCACACGTTGGACGGAATTTCCGGCCCCAGCACACAGGCTCTTGTCCCGTGCCAAACTCGCTCTGTCTCAGCCAACACGGGGGGACTTGTCATAGGTAACACGATCGTAACACATCCCAACGCAGCAAGGAAGACTAGAGATTCACACTTTTGCAGGTAATCTCCTTCTTACACAAATGCATACTAAAACACCATCTCCACTCACACAAATGCATACTAAAACACCATCTCCACTCACACAAATGCATACTAAAACACCATCGCCGCTTATACAAATGCATACTAAAACACCATCTCCACTCACACAAATGCATACTAAGACACCATCTCCACTTATAGAAATGCATACTAAAACACCATCTTCACTTATACAAATGCACACTAAAACACCATCTCCACTCATACAAATGCAAACTAAAACACCATCTCCACATATATACACATGCATACGAAAAACAACCTTCTCCACTGATAGAAATGCACACTAAAACATCATTTACACTACAAATGCATACCAAAACACCATCTCTACTGATACAAATGCACACTAAAACACCATCCCTACACAGTAAAATTTCCAGTGTTAATTCAACTCTAACAGATAGTGGTTAGAGTCCCTCAATGGGGACAAAATGTTATCTGTTAGAGTTAAATTAACACTGGACATTTTACTGCGTACTTCCCCAATGCATACTAAAACACCATCCCTACTAATGCATACCAAAACACCATCCCTATATTCACCTAGATATCACACACATACAGTCAAATGCAAAGGTATTGGGACAGCGACACAATTATTTTGTTATTTTGGCTCAGTACTCCAGCACACTGGATTTTAAACAAAACTAATCCGATGTGCTGGAGTACCGGGCTGTAATTCTGGCACGGATCGCTGTGTTTTATGGGATGCAAACACCCGCGAATTAAATTTTCCAACGTCCAACGTGCTGGAGCACAGAGCCAAAACAACTAATATCGCGTCACTGTCCCAATGCATTTGCATTTAGCCGTATATAAAACATATACTCCCACAGATTTCACACACACACACACACACACACACACACACAAGCTAAAACACAGTCCCCATTCCAACAAATAACACAATGTATTCCCACAGTAGTGCTATGTCAGATATGCCAGATAAATTAAGTCATAAAGTAAGTCATTCCTTGCCACTACTGGCAAACAGACAGAGAATAAGAGCACTGGCTGGAAATTTGACACACTGGATACGCACACACACACGCTGAATGAAGTTGCACAACTTTTTGTGACAATGTGTTTCGACATCGCAGCAGGCTACAAATATGACACTTCATTTTATGTTACATTTTGTTTTTTTCAACTTCGTTCGCATAGCTTTTCAAAACCAAAAATATATTTTCATTCAGTTCTTTACAGCAATTCAGGAGAGAGAAATGCCCGGCACAGCCCCAGACTAGCTGCCATTGACAGAGACTATGGCACAACACAAGTGCTGAGGTATTTCAAAGAGGAATTTAGGGGAGGAGGGAGGAGGGAGAAGAAAGAAAAAAAGAGGAGCCATGTGCTCTGATATCAGAGAGAGCAGAGCCTGTCAGGCGTCTCACAGCTGTGGAAAAAGAATAAGACAGGAGGCAGAGGAGGAGGAGGAGGAGGGGGAGGAGGAGGAGGAGGAAGAGAGGGGGGGATGAAACGGAAAACGGACGCCAGCATCGCGGAGATGAAAGATGAGCAGAGACGGCGAGCGCTGAGCGGGGGGAGCCGGGGAGCCAGATGTTAGCCTGCGGACTCAATCAGCTGGGGAGAGATCTCTCCCAGAACCGCCCCTCTCGTTTATCTGAGCTCTGAGACTTCCTCTCCCGCCCCGCCGTCGGTGCCGTCCCGCTTCCAAAAAAGCCCAGGGCCGCTAACTCACCAGCGCCGCTGCACTGGAGTGAACCTGGCACCGCACGAGCACACGATCTGCCTCACACACACACACACACCCACACACACACACACACACACACACACACACACATACACACATACACACACACACACACACCCACACACACACACACACACACACACAACACACACAACACACAACTCAGCTCAGAGAGAAGCTCCGTTTCTACACAATCCAGAGATTGCACACGATGTGACGTCCTTGAGGAGATACACACAAAAAGCCTCAAGGCAAAATAATTTCATCTTCTGGTTTTGGTGCTTCCAAAATATATTCAATAAAAGAGTTTAAGGGAGACAACATCAAATAGTAATACATCAAAATGATAAAGATTTTAAAAGACCAACCTTCAAAATCAGATATAATTCCATCCAAGTGAGAATTGTCAGTGGAATCAGACATCTTTTTTTTTCTTAAATGTCAGGATATAGGAATCCCTTCCCAACCAAGGAAACGTTTTGGAGAAGCTCTCAAGATTTCAAAACAAATCCCAAATTAGGAGGCAAAGTATTAAAAAAAAAAAAAAAAGAAAGAAACGTCTCAGAGATCCAAGCCCACAACTTTTCTTAAAGGACCAACTTATTTTTTCCTGCTTCTTCCTCCACTTCACACATGCTTGAGCTCAGAATGAAGAGAGAAAGCCAAGAAGCCCCCTCCCCTCCCTCCCTCCCTCTCTC
>NC_049202.1:69037138-69157138 GCF_013347855.1 Anguilla anguilla | reverse complement strand
ACCTTTGACCCGGGCCTCACGAGTACAGCCAGGCACAGCCCGCTCTGCAGCAGCTAGCCAGTTAGATACACAGTCAGGGCGCTGCGGGGGAACAGTCAGTGGTGGAACGAACTCCCCGTCCCTCTTTGAACCTCTCCCTCACTACCCATCTTCCGCCGTGGTCTGAAGACTCATCTCTTCAGACTATACCTGGACTAACTGCCACCACTCTGTACTCTATATTTCACTCTAAATCCACCCCCCCCCCCCTTTCATGACACTCGTTACATGTTCCCCCATCTCAGCACTTTTTGGTCATTAGTATTTGTCCTAATCCTGTAGCTTCTTCTTCTGCCTAGTTAGCTTTGCAGAAGTTAGGTCAGAATAGTGTTCTCTGTGTGAACTGAACTGTGTTCTTGGCTAGCTGTAGCAATAGCTGTACGAAATAAGTATTGTTACTTATTACAACAAAAACTCCCCGGGCCAGGCTGGCCGTGTCGATGCCTGCAGGGGGGGGGGGGGGGGGTGAGCATAATAATATTAAACATTAATTTGTCCTGTCAGGAAATCTCAGGAAAATTCTGAATCAGTGCTCTGAAATGGTTGTTTTGGACACAGCCGTACACAGGAAAACACACAGCTTCTACAGTCGGTTGTGCATCAACGATCCGTAGCCTGTTTGTTCTGGAACGGTGCGCACGTTCCACGTTCCGCACTCCCCCTTTTCCTTTTCCCACCCACACGGTGCACCACACGTGGCACAGCGAGGGTCGGGTGCGCGGGGGTGAAACTGGCGAACAAGTGAACTACATCATGAAATCCATTTACCCTCCGCTGCGAGCGCAGTGCAGGTTAGAATTCGGTTCACGCTAACGAAAAGCAACGGGTCCAGGAACCGTCCAAGACAAACTGTAGCAACGAGCCTGAGGAAGGAGACTCATAACAGCGTTCCCATGTGACACAGCACGTAGCGGGCGGTGAAAAGGAACACAAAAAAATCAGCAATAAAAATACGTATCGCTCAGGGACCTGTGAACACACGGCCCAGTATTCTTCAGCATCTAACTGGCGTGCAATCATATGACATCATACGTATGAGACGTAATTTATTTTGGGAAAAACGGCGAAGCAGACGCTGTCCTCATCGCTCTCGTGCCGGTACCCTAAATCTGTCCGGAGTTCGAGGGATTCCAATATTACAAACCGCAGAAAAAAGACATACAGCATAAAGCTCACGGCTCATACGTTTTTTTTTGCACCGCAACTTTTTGCGGACGAGTTCTGGTCTCTGCGCAGCTGGAGGTGATGGAGAAAGCAGAGGCTGTTTTTTTGTTTTTTTGACGGCCTGGGCCCGGCCTGCGCAGGAAACGCAGTTTCGGTACGAGCGAGGAAGTCCGAGCATCACTGTGCGTGGGAGGCGAGGTCCGGGAGGGGGGGCGGTTTGGGGAAGGAGGTCACAGTGCATAAGGCCCTGTGTGAGTGCGCAGTGCCGCTGCGTGCACACCGCAGAGGACCCAAACAGGATGCTGCTCTATTCACCTCTGCTGTGCTGCACACACAGGCCCCCCCACAGCGTGCAGTCACGCACCGCACTGCGCATGCGCATGCGCCGCTCCACAGAAACAGCAGCGTTAGAAACAGGCCCCGGAGCAGACGTTTCTTAAGCGCTTAATGTGCGGCGATCGCCCGCGGCGACAGGCATCTCGGGAGCACACAGAGAGACAAAGACAAAGGGCCGTTTTGTCATGTTGTTGTGAGTGTGTGTGTGTGTGTGTGTGTGTGTGTGTGTGAGTGTGTGTGTGTGTGTGTGTGTGTGTGTGTGTGCAAGTCAGAGCGCTTGGCTTGCCGCTCACACACCTGAGAAATGATCACAACTTCATTCCAGGCGCATTCCAGGCGCTTGCCACAAGCGGGAGAGCTGGACTGCTCACACGCTCCAAACCCCCCCCCCACCCCCCCCCATTACATCTCCCCCCCCCCCCCTCCCTCCCCAAACCTCACACGTTACCATCTAAATGCCTGGGCGTGCTTTCACTCTGGTTCATTACATTTACATTACATTACATTTATTTGGCAGACGCTTTTATCCAAAGCGACGTACAAAAAGTGCATCTCATGGTCATGGACAACTACAATACACAGGTTCAGTAAGATACAATACTTATTTCGTACAGCTATTGCTACAGCTAGCCAAGAACACAGTTCAGTTCACACAGGGGACACTAATCTGACCTAACTTCTGCAAAGCCAACTAGGCAGAAGAAGAAGCTACAGTATTAGGACAAATACAAATGACCAAAAAGTGCTGAGATGGGGGAACATGTAGCGAGTGTCATGAAAGGGGGGGGGAGGTTTAGAGTGAAATATAGAGTACAGAGTGGTGGCAGTTAGTCCAGGTATAGTCTGAAGAGATGAGTCTTCAGACCACGGCGGAAGATGGGTAGTGAGGGAGAGGTTTCGAAGAGGGGCAGGGAGTTCGTTCCACCTCTGACTGTTCCCCCGCAGCGCCCTGACTGTGTATCTGACTGGCTAGCTGCTGCAGAGCGGGCTGTACTCGTGAGGCCCAGGTCAAAGGTCACGACCCCATTCACTTCCATGCATCGGGTCGGGGCGACCATTTTACCGTGGCATTCGGTTTATTTCCTTAGCAACGCTGCGCCTTTCCACGGGGGCCATCTTAACGTGCCGGATTTGCACTTTAACAGGTTTAGGGAGCGCTGGCTGTACCGCGGTACGCTGCAGCTGATGTCACTGACAAAAAAAAAAATATCAACGACAAAAAAAAAAAAAAAAAACGCCCCAGAGTGGCGGTTGAAATGAAAGAGGGTAATAAAATCACCGAGCAGAAAAGGTCGTTGAACTTCCTCTCGGCCGACGTTCCTGTTAACAGGACGTGCGCTCGCCGCCGTAGCGCTGTAGCGTGGCACGTCCGTCACAGTCTCAGCCCTGCTCTTTACGACAGGCAGCGTGCCGGCCACCCAAACGTGCACTTCTGCTGTCACACAGTTCTGCTGGGCACACAGTGAGACTGCCTGGAACCCCCGCCCCCACCCGCCCCCACCCCCCCCCTCACCAAGGCTACCCAGCGCCTCCGCCTGACAAGAATAGCTGGCAGCATAAGGCACTTTTCACACCGAAGGTGCGGTTTCCGGGAACTCAAATGCCCAGCTTCCTGTTAAGCTGAGGCTATTTTCTAGCCCCTGTTTTTTAAAAACTTCACGAGCTTGAAAATAAGAGAGAGAGAGAGAGAGAGAGAGAGAGAGAGAGAGAGAGGGGTAGAGAGAGAGAGGCAGAGCGAGAGAAAGAGAGAGAGAGAGAGAGTGCAAAGCAGTGACTCATAGAGGAAATCCCATACAGTTCTTTTATGGAAAACGGACAGCAGTAGAACTTCCTACGCAGTCTCTGAGCTCGGGAGTGCTCGTAGTGCGGCACAGCCACGTCCAAACGAGATCTGCAGGTTCACGTCTTCACGGAGAAAGGCCTCAGTGGACCTGCATGTAAGCTAATGCACAGGGAAGTCCTGCTAGGCGACAGGCAGACACGTCTGAAGGAAAGTGAAGTAAAAGAGAGGGGTAAAGAACAGGGATAATAACTGAAGGGCAAATAACTTTTTACTGCTCGTTCAAAAAATATCCCCTCTCCTGTTGCTGCTGTTCTTCCACTCATTTCTGGCCACTATTTCTGCTCTCTTTTCCAGCCATCCAGCTGGTTATCTGTTCTAATCCCACTGGCATCTCATCCCGCAGCATCGGTACTAAAACAGCACTGCGAAGATACGCACAAACCACCACTTATAACAAATACAAACATGCCGCAGCACTAACTAAGAAGACATAATGAGTGGAAAACCTTAAAGATTTCAGCCGTGTTATCCTAAGCCAGCTGCCCACGGGGGGTGGGGGGGCAGGTTTTGTGATTCACCGCACTGTTTCTTAAGACTCACTGGCTGGGCTTGGGGGGCATTAATTAGCACTGAAATAACCTGAGCTCCAACAACTGGGATCCACAGCAAGGCCTTGGCATCAATAACATTACGCTGCTTGTCATTGCGTGGCCCCTTGGCATCACCATCTTCATCATTACATTACAGACGCTCTTATCCAGAGCGACTTACACAACTTTTACATAGCATTTTACATTGTATCCATTTATACAGCTGGATATATACTGAAGCAATTTCGGTTAAGTACCTTGCTCAAGGGTACAACGGCAGTGTCCTACCCGGGAATCGAACCTGCGACCTTTCAGTTAAAAGCCCAGTTCCTTACCCACTGTGCTACACTCCGTCACTGGGCAACGGACATAATCCTGCCACCAGTGATGTCACATGGATGTCCTGCAAACTGTCACTCATCATGCTTCTGTGATCCCAGTTCTCAGTTTCGTACGACCTCCCTGGCCCTTCCACCAATCACGGGCCATTCATGCATTCGCCGGCGTAGACGGAATGTTCCCTTCCCCAAATCAGACCGTTATCAGCGGTCAGCCAAACGGCTTCTCACCATTCTTCTCACGACACTTCACTTCTGTACTCACTCCACAGGCGCCAAAAGGCCAATCTATGCCTGCTTTATACAATGCCTCTTTGCAATAGCAGGCCAGGAAATGCGCCTTTCCAAAAAAACCAAGACTGAAGGAAGCAGTTTCAGAGGGCCATGGGTCCCACACCACAATAATACCAGGCGCTCCGTTTCAGAACACTGGTGCTTCCCCTGATTGCCATGGAAACCGATCCAAAACATGAAGTAAGCAAGACCAGGAAGTAGCACTCCCATTGATTTCCCCTGTAAAACTTTGCCCGAGCTTCAGCTTCAGAAAAACCTGTCCTTACCGATCTGACAAGAGTTCAGCTCCAGGGATTCTGCTGCTGCTCGAAAATAGCAGGGAAGATTCACCATCTTAAAGGAATAGCAATTATCAGCAGGGAGCATTTTACAAAGCTCCAGTCAAATGTAGATGATCTACTTCAACTGCCAAGACCATAGCTTCCAATAGCAATGGACGAAACACAGCTCCACCACTGCCACCCAGTGGGCATATTTTGAACTGCAGGACGTCCAGGCTTCATAACTGGGCTCCTGCTGTGGTATCTGCCTACACCGGAGAGAGGACTGATGAGTATCAGTCCCCTTCATTCCTAGGTTATTCTCATTCGGCCACAGGACGCGACGTCCATCCTGATCCCCACACACCGTACGAACTGCCATTACGACATCGCTATCTTCCTCTCCTCTTTCCCCCGAAAGCTGTCGTTTGCGTCGAGAGTACAGAAGTACAGAAAAACGCAAACCGAGGAGGGACGTCTATGGTTACGGTCGGCCCCGCCACGCTGATTGAGAGGGGGGGGGGGAAGGCCTCCGGCCTGTAATTGCGAGCGTGGCAGTGCGGCTGTGGTCCTACATCGTGCCTCCGGGCGAGACGCCTCCCTCTCCGTGGAGCTCCCCTCCGTAGTTAACTCAACGGGCTAATGCATTTCACAGCTCACAGCACACACAGAGCATGCAGAGATTTCACACATTCTTCAAAAGTACTGTCCCTGGCAAACAAAATAAAAAATAAAAAATCCCAATAACAGAAAATCGCCTTCCTCTGATTACTGAAAATTTTTACATTTCTTTTTTTTTCTTTAGGAGGGAAAAGAAGGAAAACGTGTCGTGAATGTCATCCTATATCCTACGTAGCGTAAATAAGCCACGGACAGCGTATGATTAGGATCTAATTTGGTTCATAGCTACGACAGTTTTCCACAAAAATATTTTATAGGCAAAGAAATACAACGTATTGTAGCACTGCAGCTATATCTGGCATCCCTGGTACTTCTGAGCGGGACAGCTGAGAGTCTGGAGTAACAGGAAGACCCTCACACTGAGCGTACAGTTTACTGCCATTCCGTATTTCCCCCAGTACCCCTGCTCACACCCCCCCCCCACCCCCCACCCCACCTCACCTCACCGCCTCCCTCCCTCCCAGTTTCAATCTGGGTTACATCTCATCCTGTAGAATCCATTAGAGCATGTCATCAGAGGCCTTGGGAGATCACAGAATGTAGCGTGCAAGTCTCATCTATTTGGGGAGGGGTGGGGGGGGGGGGGTGGGGGTTGCTGAGTTTGGTAAGCATTGTAGAATTACCCACAGCAATCCATTCAAGCATCGGCGCTCTGGAAGAGAAGTTCCAGGTCTGAGACGGACAGCTTGTAGGGCTTTGCGCTGCGAGACTGCAGCAAGGCACCCCGTCACATTTTTGACTTAAAAGGCACTGTTCGTGGAAAAAAAAAAAGTCCCAGGAAAACACAAATCACACACACAGCACTGACAAGGTGGGCCGGCCAGCTTTCTCAGACGCCTTCAACACAGGAATCCTCACTGGACATGGGGGGCGACATAGCTCAGGAGGTAAGAGCGGTTGTCTGGCAGTCGGAGGGTTGCCGGTTCGATCCCCCGCCCTGGGGCATGTCGAAGTGTCCCTGAGCAAGACACCTAACCCCTAATTGCTCTGGCGAATGTGAGGCATCAATTGTAAAGCGCTTTGGATAAAAAGCGCTATATAAATGCAGTCCATTTACCATTTACCATCAAGCTCAGCCACGCAGCGCAAAGACTGACGACACAATAACAGACAGTTCAGCAGCGCTGAGGACGAGCTATAAATACCCTTCTCTTCCTGTGAGTGCAGCCTCGTTAGAATAACACTGAAACATCGGGGCAAAAGGTGGAAAAAAAGAGAAAAGTCACAGAACGCACGGACAGCCCTACAGCCCTATTACCGTGACCGTTCCTGTCTATGAACCACAACAGCGGCTCTGTGAAATCCTCTTTAAGTTCCACGGGCCAGCAGAGACTGCCTGACAGGTAGGTGTGCGAGCAGACAGCCGGGCGGACAGACAGACAGACAGACGGACAGACGGGCAGACGGGCAGGCGTGCGGGAGAAGCGTTAGCGCGTCTGTGTCTAGCGGCGGCCGAGCCACAGCCAGCCCGGCTCCCGGGCAGCTCCGCGGGCTCAGGAAAGGCGGCCGCTCGCCGGAGGTTTCCGCGAAGGAAACAACAACACGACCGAACTCCGATAACCCCAGAAAAGCGATCCTCAGCCCGAGGAAAATATCCCCGCGAAAAAAAAAGGAGCCGCGACTTACCTGCGATTTTGTCTCCCTCCATAACTAGATCACACCCTCAAACAGCCACATGGAACGACTGCTTTTTTCCTTTTTTTCAGACTTCCCTTCTGTCTCACACTCTCCCTCTCTCTCTCTCTCTCTCTCTCTCTCTCGCTTATTCAGTATCTCCCTCCCTCTCCCTCTCTCAGTTTCTGTCTCTCTCTCTCTCTCTCTCTCTCTCCCCAGTTTAATTTTTTCAATCTGCTATGATAACGAACGCATCCAGAATGACCACATTACCATGTGCTGATCATACGGAGAGCCTACTGCCGTTTTTCGAACTTGCACTTTTTTTTTTTTCTTCCTTTTTTTCCTTTTCTGCCTTGACACTAAAGCTGCATTGTGCCTTTGAAATGGAAACCCAAGCCATGTGACTTGAACTCCCCAGCCCAAAATAACCCACTCGACTTATTGCTAGAAAGGCTCCAGGAGCTCAAGCCTCGAACCTGAATGATTTCTGAGCCCCCAGCCTCAAGCAGCGCGAGCTGTTTACAAGTCCCTGGAACAGGAAGACACCGCAAACTGCATCAGGCTTCTGTAGGAGAGAGAAAAGTCTCCAAAATCTTTAACACGATTAGGAGACAGACCCAAAATCACACTTTTAACTTTTTTTCAAAACGTGAGCAAATCTAGTTTGTGATTCTTTGCCCTGGTCAGCTTCGCGCTAATCGGCAAGAACAACCAGGGGAGACTCTGGCATTCCACACGCCTGATTATTGGACTGTCCCGTTGTGCAGGAAGGGAGGACCTGCACACTGACCTTTGCCATCTCCGCCCCACTTGATTGGGGGTCAAGGGTCACACGGGGAGCCTGTGACTCAGTAAGGGTGCTGAACAAATCCAAACATTAAAGCATTGCAGTTACGAGACTGAACTTCCACTTTCACTCCACTGTGACTCGTAGCCATGGTTACAAAACCTACGGAGAGGTAAAGGAATACTACTGCTGGGTATACAGGGATCTGCGGATTGTGAAAGGGGATGAGCATTTTTTTTTTGTGGTACCTTAAATTTGTGAACTATTTCTGTTTGCTCACACAGTGATAAATGCCACATGTTTTATCCTCTCCCACTGATAAACAAAAACAGCTGTGCTCTACATTTGCATCCCAGGGAAGCTGTAAATGTCACACCTTTTTTAAAAAAAAATTATTTTTAAGAAGGCCTGGCGGAACAAGCTTGCCCAACCAAAGTGCATTCAATCCAATTCCATTAGAGCGAGAAATTAGGATCCTCTGGTCATTTTTGTTCTCATTCCCGTTTCACTTCAACAAATCTATTGATTTACTTTTTTTGCCTTTATCTTCCTTTTGGTGTCCCACTTCAAAAACTCAGATGTAAATGATGCTTGAGACCGAAACCCTGCCCGCGGGACTGCGATGGTAAATCAACCCCTCGGAAAACCGGCGGCTCCACTTGACTGTGTCCGCGTCTTTTCCGAATTCAAATGAAAACACGTGCGCGCGTATCTGACTCAGTGCTGGAAATGTTGACTGGGACAGGCACACGATGAGGGGAACCAGCCGAAGGGGAACGCGAGCAGCGCCAGGGAGAGAGAGAGAGAGGGGTGCCCGAATCTGAAATCAGATAAAAGCTTTATTTTCAGACACTTCCAGCAGATAATCACCCTAGCCGTCCCCTCCCGCCCCCCCCCACCCCCACCCCCCACCCCCACCCCTCGCAAGTCACAAGTTGTTTTTCGATAGAGCCCTGGGGGTGGAAGTGTGCCTGCTAACGGCAGTCAGCTGGGACATCTGACAGTCCCCACCTGACCACGTATCTGACCGTGTATCTCGACCCGCTGTCCTCAATGATCCAAGGGCACTCGTCAAAAGGGCACCCGGCTAGCAAACACAGAGCGGCCCTCTGGCGGCCTGCCGCTGGCACAGCTGTCGGCCCGCCATCGTTTCTAAGGGACCGCCATCGTTTCTAATCGACCGCCATCGTTTCAAAGTGGCCCGCCATCGTTTCTAAGGGACCGCCATCAATTCAAAGTGGCCCGCCATCGTTTCTAAGTGGCCCGCCATCGTTTCTAAGCGGCCCGCCATCGTTTCTAAGCGGCCCGCCATCGTTTCTAAGCGACCCGCCATCGTTTCTAAGCGACCCGCCATCGTTTCTAAGCACCACGGCAGTCCGTTAGTGGGGGGGGGGGGGGGCAGTCAAGTGGAAGGGTAGGCCGTTTAGAGGATGTGACCCAGTTGGTCCCTAATCCTGCTGGTAGCCGGCTACTGTTGCGCAAATTTTCAGAAACGCTGGGGGATCAATAGGCGCCTGCTCGCTCGGTAAGAGTATTCACCCCTGTGTCCCGGTCAAAACTCTCAAACTGGCTGGCTCAGTCGCATGCCCTCATTCCCACAGAAATCCCCCCACGAAAAGAGTATTCAGCTCGCAGCAGTTCTTCACAGTAAAGGTTAGATTAAATTAAAAAGCAAACAAACACACATGACACTGATCCTAGGGACGGATCAGCAGCCGAGATCAGCCCTTCGGGCTCCACTCAAGTTTTATGCGCTCCAGTTCTGCACTATTTCACTATACTCGTGCTCTTGGTCCGAACGGCGTCGACGTATTTTAAAAAGCGTGCGAATGCAGGAGCGCGATATTAACACGATTACATAACGGATTACATAAAATAGATTTGTCACTTAATAAACACCCCCCCCCACCCCACCCCCGTCCTTGTAAACCGTGACTCACTGCTGCCTGGGACCCCGTGACAAACAGCCCCCTGGCCCCCCATGAAGAAAGCAGCATCGCCTGGCTGAGAGCAAATTCAGCCAGGGGGGCTCCACAGACTGCATTCATATAGCGCTTTTATCCAAAGCGCTTTACAACTGATGCCTCTCATTCACCAGAGCAGCTAGGGGTTAGGTGTCCTGCTCGGGGACACTTCGACACGCCCCAGGGCGGGAGGATCGAACTGGCAACCCTCCGACTGCCGGACGACCGCTTTTACCTCCTGAGCTACGGCTCCAGCACAGGCTCCTCAGGAACAAAGGCCGCCCGTACCGGACCCGGCCCAAAGCCCTCAGCTGAGCCTGAGAGCGTCGCCAGCCCGTGGCGCCATCAGCTCCCTCCTTTCGGCCTCGTTAAAAAAAAAATCTTCTCAGAGTTTCTGGGATCTCAGCATGAGGGTGAATGGAGGTGCACTTAAGAGGTCGGTCTCCAACCGGTCTGTATAACTCAGCCACATCACAGCCCTCTGAAATTAACTTACTCACCCTTCCGGCATTTTCTTTTTTTTTGCAAGTCAACAAAAAAAATCTTAGTTGTCTTAGTTCATTATAGAGGTAACAGTGATTTTTAACCCAAATATAATATGGTGGGGAGGATGGGATGTTTGGAGCTTGTGCAAGCAAGCCTTAGTAACAGGGGTGACTCTCAGGATGGGGAGGGTGGGTCATAAAATGTCAAAGGACAACCACTGCCTCAGTGCATTTACAAAGCCATACTAGGTTTTTCATCCAGGGTTCAACAGAGTGGCCTGTTTGAATGCAGTGATTGGTTTAGAGATGTCACCATGGATCAGTCGATCATGAAGCTTCTCTCTAGTGAGTAGACTAGTGAGTGACTAGGGAGTCCTTGATTCTTGGTCACCTGGCTTGGATGACTGTCTGACTGTCTGACCAGGAGGTGTGAGGGATATATAGCACACACATACACACACACACACACACATGCACACACACGTGCACATACACACACATGCAAACACACACAGACACACATACATACACATACACACACACACACACACACGCACACTGACACACATACATACACACACACACATGCACACAGGCACACACACGCACATACACACACACACGAGTACATGCGTAACACGCAACCCACGGGCAAATAATGCACAATGGCTGATGCAGCCAAGCAGCGGAGGCAAACATTAACCAATGCCGTCACTCCTGTACGAGACCCACAAATAAGCACATGACTCAACCACTGAGAAGCGGACCTTGCGTAAAAAGCAGCGCTCTCACTGGCCGTGCGATCGCCCTACAGGGACGTCTTTGGGGGGCATCGGCGCGAAGCGAAGCGGAGGAAAGATTAAGAGCAGATGAAAAGAGAAGGGGAAAGAACAGAAGAGAAGAACCAGAGAGCTCTGTCGCTCTGCGGTGTCCCTGGCACACGTGACCTGCCAGGGGCTCTGACTTCCTCAGACAAAAGGAGCTGAGGGTGCTGGGAAGAGGGCCACCGCCCACCCCCCCCCGTGATAGGATGCCTCTGGAGAGAACCGTGGCCACAGACGATGACATCATACCATCTGCACACTTCCTCCTACGTGCAGCACGGAGAGCAGGCCTCTCTCACTGACCCCGCCCCCTCTCGGCCAAGTTCCGGAACGACTGCAAACGGCCCCCGTTGGTCCGCCTGTGCTTCCGACTTTCATCCCCTTAACGACAGCTCAAAGTGCCTCACCTCCCTGAGGATGACCTGCGGAGTGTCGGACGGGTGCGGATGAGACTTACCGGGGCTGACGGGCTCGGGAACCTCTTCGTTTTTCGGCTTGCTCGGCGCTAACCTGGCGATTCCTGCCACCGCAGAGAAAAGGGGAGGAGCGAAGCCGTTATTACATTACAGGCATTTTTTCAGTCGTCCTTGTTCCATAGACAGGAACACCAGACATACACTCACTGGCCCCATAATTAAGTACACCTGCTTGCTAATGGAAATAGCCTGCTCCTCCAACAGTGAATCATGTGGCTGCAGCTCATTATATAAAGCATGCTGCCTGAAGACTGAAGCGCTTTAGTTGTTTGTTGTTAGCTTTAGTGTAGCTGGTCTTGTAACCGAAAGGTCACAGGTTTGATTCACCGGTGGGACACTGCCGTTGCACCCTTGAGCAAGGTACTTAACCTGCATTGTTTGAGTATATATGCGGCTGTATAATCAGATGCAAAATGCTATGTAAAAAAGTCACTCTGGATATGAGCATCTGCTAAACAATGTAATGTAACATCACTCCTAAGCACTGTTGCTGACCATGTTAAATTCCTTTATGACCAGAGTCTACCCTTTTACAAATGGATAATGCGCCATGTCATCAAGTGCACATCATCTCAAGTGACGTCAGTTTACTCCACCGGCCTGCACAGTCCCTAGACCTCAGTCCAGTGGAGCACCTTCGGGAGGCGGTGAAACAGGGGGGGGTTCACAGCATCAATGAGCGGGCGACATAGCTCAGGAGGTTTGTCTGGCAGTCGGAGGGTTGCCGGTTCAAAACCCCGCCCTGGGTGTGTCGAAGTGTCCTTGAGCAAGACGCCTAACCCCTAACTGCTCTGGCGAATGAGAGGCATCAATTGTAAAGCTCTTTGGATAAAAGCGCTATATAAATGCAGCCCATTTACCATTTACCATCAATGTGCGGGTGAAAAATCTGCAGGAACCACGCGATGCTCTCGAGTCAACATGGACCAAAATCCCTGACGGCGCATGTATCCAGCACCTTGTCGAATCAATATCGTGAAAAATCCCGTAGAAAGGTAAAAGCCGGGCCCTCCCAGGACTAGGTAGGAATGGCCCGGGGATTGCAAGCTCAAACCCGCTTTCCTTTCCACCGCGAACCTCCCGGCCTGTGACAAAACCCCACGGAAGAGTCACCGTAATTACAATGCAGAGACTGACCTCTGCACATGTGGAGCTAGGCCACAACGTCTCACACTCTGGCAGGCAGTGCGCATTTAAATGCTAGACCGCAGTGAATAAAAATATGCTACACGTGGCATTTTCCTCCAGTTATGTAACCATTAATCGGGGTATGTCATCCGTGGTGTTTTTTTGGCTTTGTCTTTAACGCAACGGCGCATGCGTCGCATTAAAACAATGACCTTTTCGTGGACCATAACATGGGCTATTAGTCATTAGCGCGCTGAGTTGAGTTGAATGGGGGACACGCCGATATAAGTCACAATGAAAGCCTGCGCGTTTTCCACTGGAACCATAAGTGCTTCATCAGAAAACAGGGTGAGCACACAGCGACCATCCTGGCAACTGCATCCAATTGGCCATCGACACAAACCGCGCTATCCAACCTAATTGTACCCTTGAGATCGTGGAGGCAGAGATGATGTGTCATTATGTGAATATGACACCACTGCTATTTATATAAAGAGCTCCACTCTCTGACTGATGATGTCATGAAGTACAGTATTCCAGCAATGTTTGCAGTCCTTGTAAAATATATATCAGCCGCATTCCTTCGCAGCGGGTCTACACACCAAGGAGGCTAATCTTTACGTGAAATCTTACCCCACGATGGTGACGAATTGGGCCCAGTGAGTCATGAGTCTCTTCCTGGTAGAATAATAGACCCTTTGAGGTTTGTGAAAATGAACATTTCCCCTCCCCCCCCCCCCCCCCCCCCCCCCCCCCCCATTTATTGACAGAAAAAAAAAAACCCCAAAGGGGAATTTCGCAGTATTTACTGTGAAAGAAAAGCAATGCGGACCGTCTCAAGAGTCACAAGATTTGCCCGCGCGCGGGCATCTGCTGCTTCAGTGACTTCACAGTTTTTTTTTCTCCAGCGGGGCCCAGAGACGCAGCTGGGGCCGGAAGGACAGGCCGGGCGCTTCGCGCTCGCGCTCGGCGTAACGTGCCGTAAGCTACGCGCGAAGCAGCCGCGGAGCCCCAGAACCGTGACTCACTCCCCGAGCATCTGCGGCCACGTGCCGTGAAGAGAGTACTGTGGAGAGACGGAGGAACGAGGGGCACGAGAGGGAGTTTTTTTTGGTGTTTGGTGGAGGGGGGGAGGGGGGAGGAGGAAAGACAACCATCGGTTTTCTTGTGGAATTCAATGGAGTGGTCACACAGAGACTTCAGGGGAAAAAAAAAGAACAGCACCTCGATGCACATTTTCCACCCCTGACTGCCAGGCCGCCTAGTGGCCAACTGAGCTCCTTCGGCTAACAGCCTGCTAGCCTGAATCACTACTCTCCTAAACTTACACCACCATTCCCCCCGCCCAAACACCACCCCCCGCCCCCCGGCCAACCAGCTCCCCCAGCTAACAGCCTGCTAGCCTGAATCAGTACTCTCCTAACCTTACACCACCAGTCCCCCCCCAAACACCACCCCCCGCCCCCCTGGCCAACTGAGCTCCTTCGGCTAACAGCCTGCTAGCCTGAATCAGTACTCTCCTAACCTTACACCACCAGCCCCCGCCCAAACACCACCCCCCGCCCCCCCGGCCAACCAGCTCCCCCAGCTAACAGCCTGCTAGCCTGAATCACTACTCTCCTAACCTTACACCACCATTCCCCCCCCAACCGCCCCCCCCCCTAACCCTTGGCCAACCAGTTTCCTCAGCTAACAGCCTGCTAGTCTGAATCAGTACTCTCCTAACCTTACACCATCAGTCCCCCCCGCCCCGAACCCCCCCCTCGTGGCCAACCAGTTCCCTCAGCTAACAGCCTGCTAGCCTGAATCACTACTCTCCTAACCTTACACCATCAGTCCCCCCCCGCCCCGAACCCCCCCCTCGTGGCCAACCAGTTCCCTCAGCTAACAGCCTGCTAGCCTGAATCAGTACTCTCCCAACCTTACACCACCATACCCCCCCCCCAAACACACCCCCGCCCCCCGGCCAACCAGCTCCCCCAGCTAACAGCCAGCTAGCCTGAATCAGTACTCTCCCAACCTTACACCACCATCCCCACCCCCCCAAACCCCCCCCCCCGCCCCCCCGGCCAACCAGCTCCCTCAGCTAACAGCCTGCTAGCCTGAATCAGTACTCTCCCAACTTTACATCACCACCCCCCCTCCATTACACGCCCCCCCCCCCCCCCCCGCCCGCCGGCCAACCAGCTCCCCCAGCTAACAGCCAGCTAGCCTGAATCAGTACTCTCCCAACTTTACATCACCACCCCCCCTCCATTACACGCCCCCCCCCCCCCCCCTCGCCCGCCGGCCAACCAGCTCCCCCAGCTAACAGCCAGCTAGCCTGAATCAGTAGTCTCCCAACCTTACACCACCATCGCCCCCCCCGCCCCCCCCCCCCCAACCTCTCGCCCTCACGCATACAGGAACTGCTGACCTCTGTTGTCATGGTGATAGCGGGGGGAAAACCTTCCTGAACAGTTGGGTCAGAAAGATGAAATCATTCCGCCACAGAAACTACTGTCTACAGTCCGCTAAACAAAATCAAAGACACGGGAACATGCGTTAATTTCACTCACCAAAAGCAGCCTGCATGACACTAACTCTACTACAAGTACAACTGATACTAATGTGGGTCAACTGCACAATAATTGACTTATTTCTGTCGCACAATAGCAAAAACAAGGTCTTATATAAAAGCTTATTAAAGTAGTGTCATGTACCACTTACTATTGCTACAAAGGAACTGAACAAAGTGGGTATCAGTGTACGTACCAGATTCACAAGCTCTGGATTTTCACGGACGATCACCTTGATTTGACAAAGCAAAATTACAGCTTCCTGCTAAAAAAAATAACACCGTTTTTCATGACTCATTTACGCTGCTAATTAAACTGTCACTCTTTTCAAAACATTCCAAAATTCAGACGTTAAGCAGAAAGCATGATGCCGTTCTCATTCTGTGGAGGATCAGACTGGGTAGCACACAGATCATCCACCAGAGTGCTGTATTTTTTGAACAAAAATAAATAAATAAAAATTAGGACAGACTGTAATGAATGGTCCCTCCTCGTTATCACCTGGCACTTAAGACATAAACACAAAATAGAGTGTTTCTTCAACAGCTAGTGACTATTCGCAGGAGAATTTATAGCTCACTAACTTGGTACAATAAACTTCTGGACACAGATTACTCTTGGTCCATCCGAAATAAAATTATACTACAGGACATGTGTGCTGTAAAATTATACACATCATTTTTATTGACACTAAAAAATTATACATTAAATAAATCTCTCATCAAACTTTAATTGCGCCCTCATTTCACAGGGCCCATATAAACAGGCCTATTCATATCTGAGCAGGGTATGTAAAAACTAAGGAATATTTCCAAAAAAATAAACGTGAAAAATCCCAAAGCCAAAATACTGGAAACCGCGTGCTCGTACCAACCGACACTTTATATGAATCTGAGGAGAAGGAGCTGAGTGACAGGAAGAGGCTGTTCAGGGCGGCTGTGCAGTACGGCTGGCTTTGGCTCACTCACCCCTGCTCTCAGGACCTGCAGTTTGCACTGCAGATGCGTCTCTCAGTCAGAGTTTGCAGGAAGGCAGAAGCTCAGCGATGTCCTGAACGTGACCGAGTACTCACAGGTTTACACCTCAGCCGACTCACAGCTGCATCGTCACCACCTCACAGGCCCAGATGGGTGCAATACACGAGATTAATCAGCTCACTGTCAACCCTGAAATGGCAAGCTACAAACAAGCTTATTTCAAATACATGTTGGAAAAATGTCTGTCACCTTGACTTCAAGATTTATTCACGAGTAGTATTGGATAATGGAGACCGGCTCTTTCTCTCTCTCTTTCACACACACACAGACACACACACACTGAACTAGAAGGTGTGATTAGGTAGAAGACTGAAGTCCACCCACTTCTGTCTCAGTCTCTACCATCGGTGCTGAGGTGCAAGTGTGTTTGCAGCGTTGGATGGACGTAATGTATTAGGGTGACAGACCAATAGGCATTCAGCACTGTAGCACCTATACTTCATCCATTAAAATACAGGCCCAGCAGTTTTATAGCAGAAGAAAATTGAGTCGTCCGTGGTAGAGGAAGGAAGGAGAGACCAAACGACCAGATCCTCTCAGCTTTTGAAGGCAACAGCCCAGGTGTCACCAATAAGGCCAATTCACAAAGGAGAGTGAAAAGACATTCATGCCCAAAGCAGTTTTTTTTTTTTTTTACACAAAACATCCACTCTGCACTGGAGAATACGAGTCTGTGCAGAATGGCCAGAGCCTTTGTGTCTGATACAGCAGTGAGTTTCATCGTGTCCACCATGCACTCTCACGGCACTCAAGAACACTTCAAGCACTGCGAGAGGTAAGAAAAAATAAGTGAAAGTAAAAATTTGTATGCACAGGCAAGACCTCAGTCGGCGTCTATCGAAACATATTTCTAAAATTTGTAGACGTTACTGTCAACAAGGTGCCACTCCAAAACAAAAATATTCCAGCTCCGACAAACAAAATGCCAGGTAAGCTATATAGATTTGTTCAAGGATAACTGCATGAACAAACATACCTCAACTCAAGTAGTTACTCATTTCTATGGGGCTGGAGAGAGCCGATGGGAGAGCCGGAGGAACCCTGGACAGTCTCTCTCCGGCGATTAACTGGGCAGTGTTTGGGTAAGAGGTGCGTCTGTTTAAGCAGCAGGGCAGGGTGGAGTGGGGATCACTACTTTCCCATGCTCACCGGGACAACCCTGTCTTTATGGGCCTCGTCGAAACGTGCTCAGCAGCCTACGGCTCCCTTTTTACTGCTTTCCGATAAAATATTTTGAAAGCTCGTTTTAAAAAAAAAAAAAAATCAACTGATAACATCCTGCAGCTCTCGACAGGTGGCCTGGAATTCTGCCGCAGAGTCACACGTGACATGACCCCCCAAAAAGGCTCTTTGTTCTCATGGATGAACACAAAAGGCCCGCCCATGACTCAGACCCCGTCCTTCCACACCCGGGGTCCACAGCCAAACAAATCTTAAAATGGCTGCTGGCCTGCCATGCTTTCCACAGGAAAGCCCTACTTTGCTTTTAATTGTTTTAAGATGATACAAAAAAAATAAATACTCCCAGCTGGAAAATAAACAAATATTACTGCTGTGAGTAAATTAATGCCCACAAATGTGGAACAAATTGAAAAGATTGGTCCTCCTGTGAATTTCCTTCAGACCACCTGTTTATAAAAGTACAAACAAACAAACTGCTGTGAGCTATGGTCTTAATAAATAAAGCGGGCTAAAGTAGCTTAAGTACTAAGAACGCTAAAGTGGCAAAACAAAATCTTCACCAAGAAACCATGGATTATCAGGGTGCATCCATATAAAAATTTTAAAATAGAGAGAGGTAACTCTCACTGCCTTTTTCGTGGTTATTATTCAAGTTTTTTTTTATATACTTTTTTTTTTGTTAAAATACCCAGATAAGTTGGTAACGACATTTCATAAACAAAATTATTTACTTATTCAAATTGGTTTATTTACATGAGGTGGACATTTTGTTACTTTCTGGAAACGTAAATTGCCTGTACGGCCACTGCAATAATCTTGACCAGCCTTCCCTCAGCAAAGGGCTCTGTCCATTTCACACCTCTGTAAGATCAGTGCATTCCGGCGTCTGCAGATTACATTACATAACAGTACATTACATTACAGTACATTACATTACATTACAGTACATTACATTACATTACATTACATTACACTACATTACATTACATTACATTACATTACAGGCATTTGGCAGACGCTCTTATCCAGAGCGACGTACAACAAAGTGTATAACCATAACCAGGAACAAGTATGTTGAAAACCCCAGAGAGAAGTACCGTTCCAAGTGCAGGGAACAACCACATAGTTCAACTTGGACCCTGAAGGTTAAACTGATTAACACTAACACAAACGAGAACGGCAACAACGCGGTCTATGGAAAAAATACAAGCAGCAGTTAAGACGACTGCATTAACTAAGTAACCTACGAAACAGCTACCTAGTTACAACTCTAAGCTTACAGCCAATTAAGAGATTACAGGGAGGTAGGGAGGGAAGGGGAGAGGTGCGGCCTGAAGAGGTGAGTCTTCAGTCGTCGCTTGAAGTGGGACAGTGTCTCAGCTGTTCTGACCTCCACGGGGAGGTCATTCCACCATCGTGGGGCCAGAACAGACAGGAGACGTGTTCGGGAAGGGCAGGCGCGAAGGGGGGGAGGTGCCAGGCGTCCTGAGGTAGATTACAAACACAAACAGAAGAAAGGCTTTGCCTTTAGGAAGCAGGGCCCTTACATCGCTCACTGCTCCATCTACAACCAGCTCCTCCAGGTTAAGGAAGGGACAACTTAGTTGTACGATCATGCATGGCCCATGCATTGGCACAACTCTGGTCCTTACGCAGACCAACACCAATAACAGTCTCCAAAGGCAATCAAAAGTCTAGAATCAAGACCAGATACTGAAATCTTTCTCTATACCCGCACTAAAGAACCAATTGAACACACCGGACTAATCAGAAGCACCTGTGAAGCCATTTTTACCCGAACATTGTGGCACCCTGAAATGGGGTACTGTTGCGACCCTCTGCTGTTCCTTCGCTGGTCTCTGTGTTGTTTCGCCTGTAGTTGTGGGGAAGTTCCAGCTTAGGCAGCAGAGGGCATAATTAGCCGTTATTGGTGACACCTGGGCTGTTGCCTTCAAAAGCTGAGAGGATCTGGTCGTTTGGTCCCTCCTTCCTTCCTCTACCACGGACGACTCAATACGGTTTCTTCTGCTAAAGCATCCTTTACTGACTCCTACTCAACCATCACCACCCACACCACTGACCTACATCACCCACTCTACACACCTTCATGTGCTTTTGTAAGTACTTTGGGTTCTTTTGTTAATAAATATTCTTGATTGCAACTACTTTGTGTGTGTCTCTCACTTATGTTGTGGCTTCCCCTCACAGTCATAACAGTACTGTGTATGAAAAGTGATGTGATGTCTACATTGTGAAACCAAATGTATTAAAATACCCTTTAATCATAGCTGAGAGTCTGCAACTGAGGCGAACAGAGCCAAATCAAGAAAAAATATGGCTTTGTCCCAAACATTATGGAGCTCACTGTATATAAATACGCAAACATGTATGTGCAACACTTTGCACATACAGTACACAAATACTGTGGATGAAAATACATGCTGATACAGTAAATTGCACCACTGATGCTAAACCACTCTGAGTATTTGTGGGAGGGCTGCACTGTTCTGGGCTGTGCAGAGCAGAACAGCCCAGAACATACGAGGAGAAGGCAAGGCCACCATCGCCCAAATTGCGTTTCTGAAAGAGGGCAATGTTGATGCAGTGCGGTGACGGTGAGGCAACGCGTCCGTTGCGCTCTTGCATTGACTTAACCGAGCCAGCCAGGAAATCGGCTTGACAGGCGAGAGCAGAGGCGACGTGTGACACATGCGGTGGAGGACAGCGGCGAGGCTATTTTTAGGCCACGCATTTAATGCAGTAAAGTGCCCCCCGGGGGGTGAGCGTGTCAACGTTGGGGCAGAAGAGGGGGGCAACGGCGAGATGCGTAACGAGCCGCGTTAACGGCTGCGGATGTCCTGGGGCCTCCTTCTCCGAGGGCTTGCTGCGTCCGCTCGCACTCGCCCAGGAAGCAGCTTACGACCTTCGTTCGCTTCCTTTCTTTAATTTACGCGATCTGAAGCACTGAGGAAGAATGAGGAAAACCCTGACGGTGGCAGGGTTTTTTGTTTTTTTTCTCCTCCATACTGTATCGTCTGTGCACGCGTGGATCTTGGGTTTCTTCAGGCTTCGCCCCTGAAGCAAATGGCAAACTGAAGCGCATCGCTGCTTGTACCTCCAGTATGATGAGAGCAGAAGCACATGATCGCGAGAGCCCTTTAGCCCGCAGTTTGCCGTCCCGCAGTCCAAATGCATGATGTTCGGGTTGATCACGGTCCGCTGTGTTGACGTTGTGTGTGCATGCGTGCCTGTTCATGCGCGTGCATGTGGATGTCTTTGAGCATGTTCATGTTATTTTTGTTTGTTTATTGCGTGTGCGCGTGCACATATATACATATGTACATATACATACATGGTGGTGGTGGTGCAGCACAGTGGGTAAGGAACTGGGCTTGTAACCGAAAGGTCATAGGTTTGATTCCTGGGTAGGACAATGCTGTTGTACCCTTGAGCCAGGTACTTAACCTGAATTGCTTCAGTACATATCCAGCTGTATAGATGGATACAGTGTAAAAGTTGTATAAGTCGCTCTGGATAAGAGCGTCTGCTGAATGTCTGTAATGTAATGTGATATATGTGCGGGTGTGTGTGTGTGTGTACGCACACTTGAGAAAGTGAGTGAGTGAGTGATTTTTTGACTCTGAAGAAGAGTCAAGAAACAGTTCTATCATGTTCAGCAAAGTGTGCTCTAATGTTCCCTATTTCAGGCAAGTCCCTTTGAAGTGTCCGGGTAAGGAGTTTTTTTCTCTCGAGTGAGTGAGTGAGTGTGAGTGTCTGTGTAAATGCATCCCATCTAGGGCCATAACCAACCTTGGATCCAACCTTTATCAAAAGCTTACCATAACCCACTAAAGAAGAA
Organism: Anguilla anguilla; assembly: GCF_013347855.1. Taxonomy (NCBI): domain Eukaryota; kingdom Metazoa; phylum Chordata; class Actinopteri; order Anguilliformes; family Anguillidae; genus Anguilla; species Anguilla anguilla. Next base: position 69,135,736 of record NC_049202.1, on the reverse strand, counting down.
TCATGATAAGCCTTTCAGTAGACATAATGGAGGAGCGGTGTTGTGTATGAACATTTTTCGTAATACCCCAAAGAGAATGCAGTGCAGTGCAGTGTTCCATAAGCTTTACAATAATAACAATTCGGCGCATAAAGCGCATACAGTTCACGTCACATCGTTGCTTAAATCTCTGTGCAGACCATTCTTCCTTTTTGCCTTTTATCACTTCATATCTCCCATCATCCCCATCACCCACTTTCTTCGCTGAAAAATAATTCATTCCTACATAATGGGCTGTTTTTTGTTTCACTAATTTTACGACTCAAAGGATGATATTTTTAAAAACAATAATTTATTTTCAAACTCTTCTTTCTGTCCATAATTGACTGCCATACATCGAGTAGATATGGTAGACAATCCAGTACTTCCTCCGTGTTATACTTTACACTGATGATCACCTTACATTACAATACATTTATTTGGCAGACGATTTTATCCAAAGCGACGTACAATAAGTGGATATGGAATGGATTTCAGGTCCTGCACGGGACGTTCATTTCATTTTTCTTTTGAAACATTAGAGAAAATCATTCGTTCTTCACTAACCATTCGATCTTCATTTGATCTTCACACTGGCCAGCCTTATTAGCCTACTGTTTACTGTACACATGCATGCTCGTAATCACCGCCTACATATGCGTTATCCAAACATTAATGTACACTGTTGTTTTACAGACGTTAATCAAGTATTCAGACTACAAGGAAGATTGATTGTCATCCTGTACTGCGTTGTTCGAGAAGTTGACTATCGGAAACTTGACTCAGGATGCTTGGGGTAATTCAGATGTACGGCAATAGCCTATAACATTTACGCATAGCAACATGGTCTGACGAGCGTAACATTACCAGAGTTCTCGCAAAACAGCTTCCGCAACTCCCCACTCGCACAAATTGGTAAAACATATTCGCCGAGCTATCTATAGGAATCTCACATTTCACATGATCTGACAGCCAGAGCGTTTAACTCTGTAGTCAAATCAATTACAAGTTCGATTGCGCAATCGTTGTAAGTTAAACTACGACACAATTAAGTCACAGCTCGTTTTGGCATGCAGTAGTAGTCCAGTGGTCTGAAACCTACCTGAGTTTGCCGTCTTCTTCATGTTCCGTTCCGTTGCGTTCTGCAGCACAACCAGAAAAGAGACGTTGAGAATGAATAGCGTTTTTTCTCGCTTCTGTGGCAAGCCCTTAGTATTCCTCCGGCTTTGAGCTCATTCCCGTGAAGTTTTCATCAACAGCCGTACTTTCAAATGTGTCTCATCCTACAACTGACGTAAGAGCTGTGATTCCTCGCGTTGCCGCGTTTGTCCTTCCACTCCAGCAGTTCTTACAGCACCTGCGCTCACGTGTTTGTTATCAAAACAGTATTTCTGTTTATACAGTAAGCACACACAAATATGTGTATACACAGTGAAATGCACTACCTTTCTCTGGACGTGATAAAATGAGATGTAACCACCTTTTTGACCGAAAGAATAAGTGAACTGGTTTTGTCATGAGTAATCTGTGCATACACGAGCAGCTGAGCTTCTCGCACGTAATGTCTTTCTTGTCTGCTGTGAAACAGCAAAGCTATAAAAGGGAAACGAATTGAATTTTAAACTTTATTCCTATAGCCACAGAAATGATCGTGTCCCCTACTGAGTAGCCTGCTCGGTAGCTGGCGTCACGCGCGATGAAGCCTTTAGATGCCTGCTCCCGTTGTAGAACGGTTAGCGCGCGCAGACTGTACAAAAAGTTTACAATTTTAAACTTCGACAGCGCCGCTCTTTTAGACAAATCTCTGCTCTTAAGGTCATCAGTGTATTTTTTGTTATTCGTTAATCTCCCAGAAAATAGTGAAATCAAACATTTTCAAAAGAGGAATGGCTCACAAACCCTGAATATATAGAACTAAAGAGAGGCAATCACAGGATTGACTGAGCAACTCAAATCCTAAAACCACCGCCTGTGAATTTTTTTTTTTTTTTTTAACGTGGTTCAAGTCATTGAGGCTTCTGATTCCACTGGAAGAATATCCTGTGGCATCCTCTGCCCTGGGGTACTGTGGACCATTCACCTTGTGGGCCTCAATGGTCATTCATTCATTACTGGGGTTCAGGATAGTGGTGTTGGAGGAAGTTCCTGTGCAAGAGAAAAAACTGAGAGAGACTCTGACCATTATAAATGCTATGCTGTCTGATTAGCCGGTAATAGGTGCTCTTGGCTTACCATAACAATAAAATAGAAATGTAGGCTACTCAATATTTTCGTGCATAGGTAGATCGCTAATATTAAAATAACCCTTTATCATGCACACAGAACAAGATGGCAGCACACACGGGTCAGAGCAAGGTGTAACGAAGCCACAGATCACATTAGACATGTCAAGTGTCTGTAACTGGGCTGTCGTAGTTATTGGTGACCGTATCACAGGACCGTATCACAGTTATTGATAAATGTAACCGACTGCGCTGCAATGGAACAGACGCACTGGACAGGTGTCTAAAAACCTGTAGATGTTGTATGTGGAACCACCTCAGGACTTGGGACAGATTCATAACGTGGGGCACAATGCACTGGACAGTAGTGCGGCCCCATAGGAAATCAACATCAAGTGACACACAGTCGAATTCGCCAATCGCCTCAATTGAGACGCCCCTGCTATTTCTTTCCATTTCCCCAGATTTACTCAGTTGTGCCTTACAGACATACCAAGTAAACCCCTGCACTTTAACCACACCTTCGTTATTTCTGTATATTCAGCTTCTGTTTAGCTTGTGTCCTGCAATAGATTGGCAACCTGTTCAGGGTGTATTCCTGCCTCTTGCCCAATGCATGCTGGGATAGGCTACAGAATGGTAAATGGTAAATGGACTGCATTTATATAGCGCTTTTATCCAAAGCGCTTTACAATTGATGCCTCTCATTCGCCAGAGCAGTTAGGAGTTAGGTGTCTTGCTCAAGGACACTTCGACAGGCCCAGGGCGGGGTTTGAACCGGCAACCCTCCGACTGCCAGACAGTCGGTCTTACCTCCTGAGCTATGTCGCAGAACCACCTGCGACCCTGCTCAGGATAAGCAGGTGTAGATAATGGATGGATGGATGGATGGATGGATGGATGGATGGATGGATGGATGGATGGATGGATGGATGGATGGATGTTTAGCTTGTGTTTTTTTTTCTTGCCGTGCCAACATTTGCAGTGTGTCCTCCTTGTGCTGGTTCTAGATGTTTCATTGCATTTGGCAGTCCTTCACAGCCTATGAAACCCAACAGTGAGCACGATCCAGCAGGATCTAGCCAGACATCTCTTCACTTGCAGCTCATAAGCGCTCATGAAACTAATTATCATTGCCTGTGAACACGATGTTAAGACATTAACAAGAATATGAACAATGACATGGTAAACATTTAACAGCTAACAGAAGAGGCAAATCACAGCTAAAATGACAGTATAGTGTGCTAGTGATATTTGCTAAGTGAGTAGATGAAGGCAGTTGTGGAAACCATAGATTTAGAAATAAGACAGATTTCTTACTTCAGCAGGGATATTCAGTGGTACTTGTGAATTCATAATAAAATAATAAACGGCTCTGCTTTACTGGTAGCTGTGAAGCTTCTGTACCCTTTCAACTTTGAGGATCCTTCTAGTAAGTCTGTGGCTGGGCTGACCTGCCCACTGGAGGTCTCCCCTACAGATTAACAATGTTTTTCCACCATTAGTGGCCCTTCAGACAGGACTTCTTACATATGGGCCAAACACACGAGAAATAACGATTTTTTAGCAGATGCTGTCTGGAGGCATACGACAGATGTGACTGCAAGGGAACACTGGGAGAGCTGCTCCAGTGCATGTTGAAAACTGTTTACTGTTGCTATAGTAACACACAGCTTTCTCCACGTGCATCCGATCCCCTGAGGTAAGTGAGTTTTCTCTCTGGAGCAAAGACTCTCTTACGTCTGTTACTAGCTTAATACATACCTGGAATCTGCATCATTAGCTTGGTTCTTCTGAGGAATGGATAGGATTCAAAGTGGGCCCGCGTTCCTCACCCCTGCTCCTGCAGGCTACACCCCATGTGTTTCAGCTGCTGTCTCCTCCCAGTTGAGACTGTGATACAGTAAACTGTGCGGCTTGTAGTGTGGAAAGTAGTCCCTGGCTCTTGGGGAAGTGCACAAGAGGAGTGCGCCCACACTTCCCCTGCTTTGCTCTCCGCTCCTGTACCAGTAGCATAGCAACAAACTAAGTGCATAGTACAAGCTTGAGATTCCGAAGAGGAGAATGGGGGAAACTAAATGGGAAACTTTGGGCTGGATTGCATGAATGGTATGGTAGCGATCTCTCGTGACCTCTGCAGTGAGCGTAAGAATGAGCCGCTATCGCTGGCAACCCTGCACTGGGACAGCGCAGGTAATTTGTCCACAGGTCAGTTTGGTCTGCTGACCACTTTGCGAGCAGACTGCGTTTTGTTTGCAAAGTGGTCGGCGGATATGTTCACTGCGAAGCCTGCAACGTTTTTTTATCCCGCGTCCAAAACCATCAATCTGCACATCTGCGTAAGTGCAGGCGTGCATAGCATGGCATGCACGGCCTTCATGCAATGAAGCACACACATTACATTAACACACACACACACACACACACATCACATTAACACACACACACATCATGCACACACACACATCACATTAACACACACACACACATCATGCACACACACACACACATTACATTAACACACACACACACATCATGCACACACACACACACACATTACATTTACACACACACACACACACATTACATTAACACACACACACACACACACACACATCACATTAACACACACACACACATCATGCACACACACACACACATTACATTAACACACACACACACATCACATTAACACACACACACACATCATGCACACACACACACACATCACATTAACACACACACACACATCATGCACACACACACACACACATTACATTTACACACACACACACACACATTACATTAACACACACACACACATCACATTAACACACACACACACATCATGCACACACACACACATTACATTAACACACACACACACACACATCACATTAACACACACACACACATCATGCACACACACACACACACATTACATTAACACACACACACACACACACATTACATTAACACATGCACACACACATCATGCACACACATTACATTAACACACACACACACACACACACACACACACACGCACAGCCAGTGAGGGAGATACAGACAAAAGACTCTGAAGATGCTATCAGAGCTGTTGTTCTTTTACTCAGCCGGTTTGCTGACAGAACACATGTTCTGCTGGTCTCAGCATTTTAACGCAGTACAGATGTGGGGGGAGAGAGCCATATGCAGATGTGCTTCTACGTGCAGACGAAAGAGCTGGATTCTGATGTATAGGGCTGGAAACCAGTGCATGTGAGATGCTCCTACATGCAGACGAAAGAGCTGGATTCTGATGGATAGGGCTGGAAACCGGTGCATGTGAGAATCTCTGTATCTGAGATACCCAGAGCTCTGAGTGAGCAGAGCAATGCTAGCCAGACTAGACACACGGACAGGAGAATGTTGCAAGCACCAAAAGACAGCTCCAAAATGTTGTCGAGTAAAGATGGAATATGTCAGTAATACGGTCAGTCTGCCGGGATGAAATTTGAAGCCAAGCGTAGAGAACTGGGAATTCAGAAGGTTTAAGAAGCAGATTCATTACAAGGGGTGGCAGTTCTTCACTGGGACAAAACACTGCAATAATCAGTCACACATCATGGCGCAGAGAAAGCCTGGGCTGTTCCCAGATGGCTCCATTTTCAAAACTAATCACGGATAATGTATACAAGGAAATTACATTTATTTAAACCTGAAAAGAAGACTAGCTTTGGGTGAGCAATGGGGTGAAAGACACTCTGTATGGCAAGAGGCCCACTTAGATGGGAACGAATACAAAGTCACTCATTGTATACCGTCAGATAACAAATGAATGAAATGGCATGCACCGTGCTTTACCCTGTCCAACACTGCCCTCTCCTGTTGTAAGATTACTTACCATTAAGCCCTTGACCGATAGTGTGTCCTGTGTAATTCTGCAGCCAGGCAGCATTTCAGTTGATCAAGAAAAGTATTGTATTGTTGGTTTATGAGCAGGTGGACGCAGAACCAATTTCCTTCCTGCACCTATTACATTGGATTGTGTTTTTTTCACCATAATGTAATCAAAGAAATGTTTAAAAGGTTACTATGATGTATCAATACAGATAACATAACTGGCTATTTATTCATTTTATTGTGTAAGCCAGACCAAAAACTATTTTATTGATTCAATTAATCGTTTTTTTTATTTTTATTTAATAAATACGTTTAAATAATAATTGTAAATTGAACAATACATAAAATGAATAATGTGGAAGTGTTTTCTTGGTAAGTTTTGACTGTCAAAGGGAAAATCATTACTGGTGTTTTGCTGCCCTCCAGTGGGCACTTGTCACACTACCATATTTTACTTTTTTGTCCTCTGAGGACAGCGCCGTGACAGATTTGATACATTCTGCATCTTTAGCTAAACATATGAATTCCTTCACATTGACAAAGTCAGAAACATCAAAAAAAAAAAAGTCTAACTAAAACCCTGGAAGTCTCTCTGGAGAACTCTGAAGTCCTCAGTGAGAAGGGAGGTAATATCTGTGAGAATTTAGGACTAAGTGTCTTCTTTCATAGCTCAGCTTCTGCTGCTCTGCTTTGTGATTATTACTTATTTTATGCCAGTTCCCTGGTTACCGGTGTTTCATTACCGACGTGCTCATATGTATTGACGTATTCTGCCTGAACAAGCCGATTCATACGGTCTGCACCAGCATGATATTATTTCGCTGACAGCAAGCTTTATATCCCGTGGTATATCCTCACTAACTTTTCTGTTGAATATTGCCTTCTATTATATTGTATTGTTGAGTGGATTCCAGCAAATACGTAGCCTATATGAAACCGTTAACATTGGCAAGTGGGCTTGATAGAGTACAAGAACCACCAGGGGGCGCAATTCAACTAGGAAAATTAATCCAAAATTCAAAACCATTTCATATCTATAAGAATTTTACTCAGAATTATGGCAGTAAATTTTATAAATATTGTGGTGCATGAACAAATAACTCGCTATTGCAGGAAACGCTGCACACTGCCACAGGGTAGCAGGTTTCCCAAAAATGTTCTGGTGCCTTCAAAATTCTCATTATAACCAGTTTCACCTCAGCACATATCATATAGTTGATTTTAAGGTGCTTTTATTTATTTATGAAGCACTTAACGGCTTAGTATTTGCCTACATTTTCTGATCTCCCAGTCATGGTTCTGTGTTCCTGTCTGTGTTTCCCTTGTTGGGCCGCCAGATGGCAGCACTTCTGTTTTGTGTCCTGCTTGTACCATGTTTAATTGTATTATTGTTTTCAATTGTTCAATTATTGGTTTTTGGTTGTCTCGTTTTCCCCTCCCTCTCTGTGGCCTGATTGTTCATGGTGCCCTCCTGTGTCTCGTCAGTGTCTTGTCTATTTAAGTTCCCGTCTCCCGGACTCAGGTGCTGGATCCTTGGTTGTGTCTGGTTGTTTGTTCATGACTCTGATTGTGTTTCTGCCCAGTGTGTTTCTGCCCATGTTCCAGTTTTACTGATTTTTGGATTCTTGGAGTTTCTTTGTTTCCAGTGTTTTTGACGTTCTCCTTTGCTCCGAAGAGTTGCCCTGCGAGGCCTTTTTGTTCCCTTTTGTCCTGTTTTGTAAAGTAAAGTCTGTTTCTATTAAGCATTTGGAGTTTTGAGTTTCTCCCCGTCTGCGTTTGGGTCCTAACCCCCCACGCACCCTGACACTCCCATCCTTGCATGTTCCAACTCGAGCTCTTGGATCCTTCACTGCTAGTATCCTCCAGGTACCAGGTACCAGGGGTAATGCGCAAAAGAGTGGGGAAACTGCTTTCTGTTTTTGTGCACCACAATTATGAAACATCCCACCAAAAAAATATTACAGAGGCAGGCTCTGTGGGCATTTTTAAAAAGCAGCTTAAAACATACCCTTTTACTCTGGATTTTAATTGAAAGCTTTGTCTGATGTCCTGTCCTTAAAATTCAACATTTATTTTATTCCTTCAGTTTCATTGCATTTCATGTATTTTATCTGTGGTTTATTTTTAACACTGCCTTTTATTATTGTTTTTCTTCAGTGCCATACAAAACTCTGAGCACCATTTTCACGCACGTAAGGTGCTGAATAAACAAAGCTTACTGTTAGCACTCTTAAACGTCATGTGCACGTCTGCTCTCCCCACTGGTATGATGGAGAAGGCGATGATCCTCGACTGAAAATATTCTAAACCGGGGGGGGGGGGGGGAATTATGGTTAGTCATGGTTTTGTTGAGGTGTTCTCTCTTGGTTCAGTCCGGCCCATTCCGGTTGTGACTGTGCCGTTGTGACGGGGGCAGCGCATAATTGTCTTTGCATCGTTCAGGGACACGAGAGGTATACAGCCGGCAGAGATATAGCATTGCTCATTGCTCGAGTGACTCCTGCTGGCCATCCAGGCACCCGTGGCTAGCCCCCTGCACAAACATACGATTGGGTCTCCCCCCCCGCCCCTTGCTCCACACACGCGCAGCTTGCGGCTGCGGCGTGAAAAGAAGTGGTTGGTTGGTTGATAGGCGCGTGCGTTTTGGAGAAATGGAGATTGCCTTCTGTCTCACAAAGTGGGCAGTAGGGGACACATATGAGCCTGTCTGTACTTAGGTTGTGAATTGGACGTTCCAAATTCAGGCGGGAATGCCAAATTATAAATAAATAAATAAATAAATAAATGAATAACTGTAGCAGGTTTGGTTGTTTCTCTCCCCACAAACCACAAAGTTCTCGGTTCAGACGCACTGTAATGAAGCTCTTGGTGGTTAGGAGTTTGTCAACAATATGGGGTGTCTGGTCAGGACACGGAGGCAGGAAATTCCTTTGGGGGGTTTATTATAAATGGAATGCAAATACACAGGCACAGGCAATCTCTGGTCTCCTCTTAGGATTAAATCAGGTGGGTGTGCATGTGTGTGTGTGTGTGGTTCTAAACAAGGAAAAAGAGATACAGTTAGCCTACTTCTACACTTATTATCAGCCGTACATTATATAGGCTACATAAATCTCTCTATCACCCCTAGGCATCAAATATTATTTAACTAGCATCACGGTTAGAAATCTTGAATATCAGCTGTACAATAACAGGAAATAAACGGTGCTAATCACCGTCGCCGCGTATAGTGTGGCTTCAGCCTTACCGCGTCCCCACAGTCGGCTGTTTGTGGGCGTGTCACCTATTTTTGACAGACAGTTGTGTTCGTTAAATGATTATTATTAAATAAATATCGTGTTTCATATTCATTGTCCTGTCTGAATAAAAATCATTTTTGCAGTAACCTAGATCTGCATTTTTAGTCAGCTGCCTAGCTAGGCTGTTTAATATCTAGCTAGTGAGTAACAACCAACAACAAAAACATTGTCTGGCTAATTAGCCAGATAATGCCTTCAGAGTTACATCTGGTCAGCTAGCTAGGTGGCTGGTAGAAACGAACAACTTGCAACTATTACATTAGGAAGATTTTTTTTGTTTGTTATTGTTTGTTGTTACTCACTATAGCTAGACATTAGACAGCCTAGCTAGGCAGCTTATTAACATTTTTCAGAGCTAGGTTACTGCAAAAATGATTTTTATTCAGACTGGACAGTGATAGTAGCTAACGGCGATAACTAAGTTGCAGAGCCACCGACAATTTCAGGGACTTTTCTCCACGCTGCGTTCCTCTTATCAATGTCTCTGTAGGAGATTTTATTAAGTTGGGAAACCCGATACGGAAATTACGAGTTAGGTCCTCCATTGTGGAACGATAGAATGTGGAACTAAAATGAGAAAAAAATAGGGACAATTTACTTGACGGATCATTAGATCAAATTAGATTGGTTACCGCGACGCGGCGAGGGGGTCAAAGTTGAATTTTTGCCATCTCCCCCGCGGCCTCGCCACCTCTCGCCGCGCCGCCGGCAATCCCAACATGCCTTGCGGGGTCTGGCCGCCACCTCTCATTCAAAATGAATGGAGGCGGCGCCGCTGCGCGGCGAGGCCACGTATAGTGTGGCTTCACACTGGCTTGATTATGCGTTCAATACAGGTACGTACAAACAAACAAACAACACACGATTGGAGAAGGGAACACGATATATATCTCCTGCGGGCGTCTCATTCCAGCCCCCGGTCTCGTTGCAGACAGAAGCAGATGAAGAGTTAGCAATCATGAACATTGTCAACAGCTGTGATTGCAGACCAGCTAAACCGCTCCATCTCCGCCTGCAGATGGCGCTCTAACCGCACCACCCCTCCACAACAACTTGTTTTTGTTAAAGAAAAGTTCATATAAAAATCAAAAGATAAAAAATAAATCAAATGAAGACATGATAAACTCTCAGATTAAATGTTTTAACCCGTTGATGAATGTTTTAAAGAATTTGCATTTGGAAACACTGCAACTGGGGTTCTAAAGGGCAAACAACTGGACGTCAGACGAGTCTTTTTGATGGAATGGAAGTATTTAGTATGATGGTTTCCTTTCATCAGAAGAGATAAAGTGACTCACTTGTATTCATCTTGTAGAAGTAGCGGTATCACAAGTTTTTTTTTTCAACAGGAAGTGCACTTAATTGCTCAGTTGATTTTCTGCTGCTATCTGGACATACTGAAAAAAAATTGACCAAGTACTCAGATGCTAATGGCTTTGGGTGAGTGCTGCCCTAGTGCAAAAACACAGCTTGTTATTGAAGACATACTAAGAGTGAAAAGAAAGGTTTTTTGGGGGGGGGTAGGAGTGTGGTGGGGGGCCACCTAGAACGGCACAAATAAAACATGAAACCATAGCAACATCCTGTCAAAGCGTACCTAGAGCTAACCACCAACTTCGCGCTTCATGACCTGTTTTAACTGTGTCAGTTTGTCTGTCATAGGTTAAAGATAGGCAGTGTATATAGCTCCTATATGTTAATGTGATGTCTAAACACTTCGGCTAAAACTTTTGTTCCCGTATTTGGTTTAATACACTCATTGCTGTTCATTAAAAGTTGGGGGGTATTGAGGAAGACTTTAGTGAAGTTGAGGAGAAAATTAGAATCAAATATTAAAACTTTAATTAATGGCTGCCTCAGTATTTGGTTGTCTTTATTACCTTGAAGAGCAATAAATTCATAGAAATCACTGATAAATTTAGCGGCTCATGCGGAACTGAAACAGTATGGTTGATTAGCAGATATCTACTTGACAGCTGTACCACTATACTTAGATTGTCTGTCATGACTGCCAAAAATGACTCAGAAAAAACTGACAAATAGACACCAAGAAGACATGTATTAAGCAAAGGGAATAATTAAATATCTGAAGCCAGGAACAAAACAGTGATACAATATAAGCGTCAAACAAGGACTGTTTGAGTACACACAGAGGCCTATACAGTATTGAGACATGCTCTCAAAAGCTCAGCCAAACTCAGCTTAACTCCAAAAGTATGCACCTCTGCGGTTTAAATGAATTCAGAGTCGGATGCTTTAAGGTTGCACAAGTAATTGTGAAGTGGATATGCACATGGGGGGAACAGTTTGAGAGTGAGTCTTAGTTGAGGCTGGGATAAGTGAGTCGAGACTGGGACTCACGCCAGCACACATAACTACAGGTGGGTTCAATACTTTCACACACATTTCTAATTGTGAGTTAAAATCGATAGACATTATGCTGTCATTGTTAAATTCAATAATGATTTCTGTCAGTCATTTATAAATTGGGAATAAAACAACAATGTTCCTCTGTAAATCTGACCTAATATCTGTTTAATTAAGGACTGCATGAGTGTTCTTTCACCTGATGGGAGATAAGCACCTTTTGTGAGGCGGCTGGCACCTTCATTGTTTCTCAAGATAGGTTTCCCCCTTGAGTGCCTAGTGTTGGCTGATGAAAGTGGTTTTGGTCCTATTTCGGGTTCAGAGATAGGGGAACCAAAAACAGCGGAGAGTCCGAAACAGCGGTGGGTTTTTGTCTAGAATAGCACACGTGGTTTTGATGGTTGCTGGCAAGACCATTCAGCTCATTTGTGGGAGCGAGAAGCCAGTGAAGGAGGTGAGTCGTGTACGGCGTAAATGGAGAATCAGTAGAGGTCAGAGGTCAGAAAACGTGTCTATTGAAGCTGGGAAGGTGCCACGCCCGTGCCCGTGTTTAAGGGCAGCAGAATGCTGAAAAGAGCTGAATTGCCCTAGTGGCAGAGACAGAGAGGCAAAACCAAGAGGAAGTGACAGTTGGTCAGGTGAACTACCGTAGTACATTAGTCTGGCCTAGGAGCTGCGATAACATGGTGATGGAGCTGCAGTAACATGGTGATGAGTAAAGACAATTGAAACGTTGTTTGGGAAAGAACCTGCATGCCCCAGGAAATCGCAGCACTGTCCTCTATGAGGGACAGGTTGTCACGGTATTGGCCTAGTAGGCATAGCAGGCCTGTTCTGTAGACTAGGTTTAAGATTGTGGCCACTCGTTTTGAGTTGACTGAGACCTGCATGTGAAGTGCACGGATTTCTGTGGGTCAGAGAAGATGAAGGAAAAGCAGAGTTGTGCTTCAGGTGAGGTGCAGCATAAGCAGGAGGAGCCATGGTCAGAAATAACAAATAGATGTTTCATAGTTCTGTGGTTTATGGATTTCACAGCCATCAATTTATTTATTGTGAACTGTTTTATTTATTGTGAAGCATTCGGGAAGGGGATGAACAGCTACAATGTAAAAAATTGCCCCCTTCCTGATTTCCTATATTATTGCATATTTGTCAAGCTGAATGGTTTCAGATCTTTAGACAAAATGTAAAATGGCACAAAGGGAACCTGAGTAAACACAAAACACATTTTTAAAATGATAAATTTGTTGATTTAATGGAAAAAAAGTAATTATGCACCCATATACTATTAGCAAGAGTGCTTTTTCATTACTTATATGTTCGGAGGTACTTTTGAAGTGTGTTATTGATTGTGGCATGTCATAGAGGCATGTGCTGTATGTCAACTGCATGCCACGTCCTTCCCTGCAGAGGCCCCTCGTTTCCCCTCAAGCACAGTCAGAGCGGCCCTTTAGCACAATGCAAGCCTCTCCATCCCTCCGCTTCGCATCAGACCGCCCTCAGCACTGCGTTGAGGGGTGTTTAAGAACAAGCGACAACCGCAAAAAGGTCACAAGTGTGCTTGCGCGTGGTTTTTTTTGGTTTTTTTTTTGCATATGCATCACAAATGTACTGGGTGAGCGGGCATACTTTTTTAACAATAAGCATCAGCTTTTTCGAAAAAGGTTCTTACTAAAAATTTTAAAAAAAAATACTAGCCAGAATGAACTAAGTATTGAAGCCTGTTAGATTTCAGTTTCATGTATAGTGTTAAATATCTTCATTCCATGAACAGTCTGGCACTAATAGAAGAAGTCTGGTTCAGCTTTGATTGTGATAAAGGTAAAGTCATCATGCTGCTCTACATTCTGCACGGAATGCAGAGCAAGATGCGTATGATAAGCAGGGTAGGAAAATGGTCATACGTTTTCAACCTTGCCTTCTTGTGCTATAAAATGAACACATATTTACACACTCTGTTAAAAAGGTCCTGGTGCTAATGACTAAAATAATAATTGGCAGATAAATAAATATTAAGAATAAAGAGAATAATGTTATTTTATTTCTTTATTTAAAAAGGGACAATGTACATTAATCAACATTTAAACAAATGTAAATGAACTTGAAAGCTAAAAGGCTTTCATTGGCAGTGCTATATACATAATACATTGTGATTTCACAAAAAAGCATACACAATACAGTTAAACAACATGAGTGGACAAAATCCAATAGCAGATAATACAGGTACACAGTATGAGGTGGATAAAAACAGCATCAGTGTTGACATTGTTGGTTCTCAATAAAGCATTTCTTAACATCACACTTAAATGAATAATAGGATGGGGACTCTGTAACTGCTTGTGGTACTGAATTCCATTGATGTGACGCCCTGAAGGAAAAGGCGGCGCAGGCCATATAAACCCTGAGGGAAACGAGTTTGGCACCCTTATAAATGAGCAGGGACACTATGCAAACTAAATCTGCTCAGTACAAGCCAAAAAAAGCAGGAGTTGGGACATTAATATATACATTTTCATATACACAAATCATCAGAAAACTAAACCCAGAGAAATCTTTCAGCGGCATATACAAAAAAAACAAAAAAAACAAACTAAACAAAACAAAACAAAAAAACAAGCACGGTGGCCGACGATAGGTGACTAATTAATTCTTGCGATGCAAGCATTTAAAAATCTGAAGGCTGTCTTATTATTATGTGTATTTTTAGGGATTTATTTTCCCTATAAAAAAACCACCCTGGGTATCCTTCTGGAATCTTCTACTCTCTACTAGAACGACATAAGATGATCATAGTGTGGGATGTGGTTTTGTTTGAAACACCAGTAAAGAGATCATTTACAGCGTTTTGGTTTCTTGGTAACCTTTCGTTTTTTACGCTTGGAGAAATTTTACATCACTTCCTTTCAAGTCACGCAACTATCTGACAAATACGACTTTCTGACAGACAAACATAACCGTTACATTTTGTGTATTCGGCTTCAGTTCTTTCCAGCAGGAAGTTAATGTATTTTACATTTTGACTTCTGACATCGTGGAAAGCAGTATGACAGCGTACAGCTCGGGGCTACAGCGTAAAAAAACCCGTTTAGCTAAAGAACGCTAAACCGTCTGAATCCAAATTTATCACAGTTCGCAGTCAACACGGCGTTTACCGCTCAGTTTGAAGAGGGGGGAAAACGTGTCACAAAAGTGCCATGCATATTTTATTTTTTTCCAGTCACAAACTGTTGTTTTTCTTACTGTTTGATCTGGGGGAGGCAGTTTGGTGTGGGAAGGCGGCCGTCAAAAACGATAATACATGTTTTTTACAACGTGGCCTGGAAATACCCAGACACCTGCCATACAGAGAGAAATTAGTTTCTTTCCAGATATGAGCTGTTTTCATAACTTCATAGCGCTGGCACGCAATTAGTACACGGTAGGAGGAACAGTTCAAAGAAATATTGTCATCCTTTTTTGATCTAGACCTATTTCACGTTTGCGGACTTGGCTTATTTAAGTGGAATAACATTGTGAAATGGCCTGACAATGAACAACATGCTCTACCATCCTCAATGCATTTGTTTATCCCAGTGCTTGTCAGTCACTTTGCAGAGCATTAGGCACAACAAACAATTATCATTTTGCTGTACATGAGCCGTCATCAAGCTAATTAACAGCAACTCCATTAATGCATTCCTGGACCATATTTCATGACCCTAAGAGACTGAACCAAAGACATACTTTTTTTGTGTCTGAGAGCAGACAAGAGTGTTCACACACACACACACAGTATGGTCAGAATTTATACACAGTACTACAGAATATTATTGAGAGATGACATGGCTCGCCATTAAAATAAGTGTCATGAACAATGACAGGCCCGGGTCCAACTAAGAGGAACATTTGATTTTCCTTCAAAAAATGTTTTCAGGGATACTGGTTGGTTTGATAGGGGGGCTGGTGAGCTCTGTGAGATGCGTGGCTCTTGCGCATGTCCTCGTAGACCGAATCGCTGCGCCTTGCATGCCCGTGCCTCCTACCCATGGACTTCTTCATCTGCAAACAGGAACAATGAGAAAGGACCAGAAATGCCACACTGGACCAGAAATGCCACACTGAACCAGAAATGCCACACTGGGCCATGAACTGTCGCAATCCGACGACGCCGCTGGAGATACTTGCGCTGACTTCGTGAGAAAACTGGCTGCAGAAACCCCAAAAACCACACGGCAGGCTCTTACAGGAAGCGGATCGAGCGCTGCACTGAGGCTCCTCGTCTCGAACCCCTACGCGAGGGTATCGACACCCGCGACGCCGCTCAGCGTCTTCTGCTTATCTAGCGCGGCTGAGCTACAGGTCTGACTGTTCTGCGCAATCCTTAGGTGTCAAAACACCACAGCCCCTGCCGCCTCCTCGGCTCAAAAGCATTCAGTGTGAATGACCGCAGAAATATACTAGGTGACTAAATTAACTCGCCCCACAAAGCAGGATTTTATAAACACATTCTCGGCAGCTTGTGTGTGTGTGTGTGTGTGTGTGTTTGTGCATGTGCGTGTTTGTGTGTGCGCGTGCTTGCGTGTGTGTATGTGTTTGTGCGTGCACGTGCATGTGTGTGTGTGTGTGTGTGTGTGTGTTTGTGTTTGTGCACGTGCATGTGTGTGTGTGTGTGTGTGTGTGGTTGTGCATGTGCGTGTTTGTGTGTGCGCATGCTTGCGTGTGTGTGTTTGTGCGTGTCCGTGTTTTTGTGTGCGTGTGCGTGCACGTGCATGTGTGTGTGTGTGTGTGTGTGTTTGTGTGCATGTGTGTGTGTGTGTGTGTGTTTGTGTGCATGTGTGTGTGTGTGTGTGTGTGTGCGTGTGTGTGCGTGTATGTGTGGGTGTGTGTGTGTGTGTGTGTGTGTGTTTGTGTGTGTGTGTGTGTGTGTTTGTTTGTGTGTGTGTGTGTGTGTGTGCGTGCGTGTGCGTGTATGTGTGTGTGTGTGTGTTTGTGTTTGTGCATGTGCATGTGTGTGTGTATGTGTGGGTGTGTGTGTGTGTGGCCATGCACATGCGTGCTGACCGAGAGTACGCAAGTGTAAAATGCATGGCAGGACATAAGTGTAAAATGCATAGACTTATTTATAGACATGTCATTTTATTCCAAAAACCCACTTGTCTGTCCTGGGGTCTGTACTGGACCTGACAGCTCCCACCCCACCCAATTAAGTTTATACTCACCCTGGGTACCAGCCAGATGAGCAGGAGTGTGAGGCAGAGCAAAAACACCGAGCCAGCAGAGATGGCGCTGACAATCACCAGGTTGGATGGCAGTACTTTCTCTTCTACCTCTGGGCACGGCCTGCCTGTGTCACAGGACAGTTGAGAACGGTTATAAGAGATGGTGCCCTTCTCTTGTTGTTTGCGTTTGCACATTTTTTTTTATGATCAACTGTTTACAAACACACTTACCGTTCACCACAACCATGGAGGAGCCGTCGCCCCCAAATCTTTCCGTTCTGCCGGTTTTGTTATCCATGCGTCTGTACTTGCACCAGTAAACACCGGAGTCATCCACAGTCATGTTGGCAAGTGTGACCTGGAGGTTGTTCAGCTCTCCTTTTGTCTGCAGTCTGCTTTCGTACCCTTTCCCTGGCGTCAGTTTCTTGTTTCTCCCAAACAGGAAAAATATTTCTTCATCCTCATTGAGACCCTGGATTAAATAAACTCCTTCGTAGTCTGTTTCAGTGGTGGAGCATTGCATAGTCAAGGAATCCCCACTGTTCAGCCACTGAAACGGTTCTTTACTCTTTACTGTGGAATGGGAGAGAACACAGTGCAATTATTTCGCTTTTAATCTAACAAGGGACCTTGACCAACCAGTGTAACATTTCTGTATGAAATATATGCTAAAGACACTGATGACTGATCAGCATTGAGTGATACTGATGTATCAGACTCTAGCCTTTCTGTTGCCCTAGGCACTATTGCGGATATTAATTCATACAAATTCTGCATTTGTATGAATTAATATTTTTCACTTTGTCAAATACATTTTCTTTACATTCCTTAAATGAACATAAGACATACAAACATCCACTTGAAACTCCTACTTAAAAAAAAAAAAAAAAATCAACATATCTGTCCTCTGTCTGAGCCATTCTGGGACGTCTCTGTCAGCACATATTTAGGTCAAGTGCAATAAAATGTTTATCACAAGAAGTGAGATATTTTACTTCACATTGAAATGTCTCAGTTGCCTTTACTGAACCAGAAGCGATGGGCGATGACCGTACTCACCTGCAGTCGACCAGGTAGAGCAGGATGCGAAGACCAAAAGGAAGAGACAGTGCACAGAAGTCTCCATCCCTGTGGTACTTTCAACACTGAGGCAGTACGTCTAACTGAACCTGCAAAGCACAGGATATGCTATTCATATGTATATCAGTGAGATCAGTTAGCATTTCCTTACACCAAAAAAGGTTACTCGCCGGATGAAATGGCAAAAACTTGGTGTCAAAGAGCAGTGTACTGCAAGTTGTTATAGCATCTTTGAAAACTTTAACAGCAGCAAGATGCATTGTAATTAATAGCACCAAAACCAGCATTTTGGGAGTCTTTTTTGTTGTTGTTGTAATTTAATCATTTGAACCTAAATAAAGTATTTGTCTTTAAAAACAATCTTTGAGCCTATAGTAGTGAGGAGATTCATTGAGTGGACAATACAAAAGTTAAAAGGCTTGTTTTTCAATATTTGAAATTCTTATGAAAATATCTGCTGTTCTCCACTTGTATAGAAAGGAACAAGTGACACACCTGCAGTGACGCAGCCCAGCAATGCAATTCAGGCCACAAAAACATGTCTATCCAGTATTTAGAGCATATTTATGTAGGCCATACACAAACTCTTCTTTGAGCAGAGCAACAACCCGATTTTTGCTCATCTAGCCTAGCCTGAAATTTTACGTCAAATAGTAATGACTTGTCAGTAGTCATTACCTGTTTCAGTTACTTTCAAAACTTCAATTTAAACAAAAGTACAAGCAACCCGATGTTACAAATGACCTAGTCGGTATAATTGTAATGGAGGGAAAATTTTAACAGTAAATTAAAAAGAAATTATAATGCACAAATACAAGTGTTAATCAAGTGAACACATTTCCAACAGTAATGTGAGACCTGCCACATCTTCAGATTATGAAGCATGGGGCTTTATTTAAGAAAAAGAAGCAAATATTGATGCCGAAGCAACTTTGTAACTTAGCATGAAGGGAATTGTGATAATTTCCAAATTGATGAGGAAAGCCTCTTTTTTTTGTTTCTTAACACCCAGGTAAGCTTTTACAAAGCAAATACCTTACTATACCGACAAATCCGGTGTGTGCTAATTATAAGTGCTTGTGATCTGGTGCCTGTTTCTTTTCCATTAATCACAAGGAGCATCCAGAAGATCATGCTATGTCAACGCAGCAAGCAAATTAGTTGAACACATTTATGGTAAATGGACTGCATTTATATAGCACTTTTTATCCAAAAAAAAATATATAGCGCTTTTTATCACTCACACGCCAATGGTGAAAGGCTGCCGTGCAAGGTACCAGCTTCGCTGCTTGGACCCCTAATAATGATAATAAATAAATAAATAAATAAATAAAAAGCTGCAGACAGCACTACACAGGGTCCAAGCAGACAATCAACACCATGGGTGGTCATATCTGAATACATGAAATGTTGGTTCAACTATAGACTAGACTGCAATAATGTTTTTCGGTTGGGACACTGAAAAAACCTTCATCTGTTGCCTTGTGAACTTATCAATTTTAAATTCTTTAAATTCTGATTTACTAAATAAATAACTGGGCTAATGAAACAATTAAGAGAAGTTGGCATTAAATCCAGATAATGTTATGGCCCTCCTTGTCCAGCCCTGCACGACACCACACATATTATGTTTTGCCCAGACACACGTGTGGTACTAATCCGTACAGTTAGCCAATAAACCAAGTCTAGAATCAAAGTAAATTGCATAATTTCCGCATCAGAACAAAAAATGCAATTTAACACTGCAGCAGTGATTTTTCACATAGACAATACCTTTATCGCACTTTTAAAGAGAACAGTGCGCTGTTGAAATTTGTAGTAGGCCTAGTTTCATGCGAATTGATCAATCACTCTAGAAGATGTCATTTAAGTGTTAATTTATTCAAAACTGTGAAAAGAAATTGCGAGGAGAGGAATATAATGGCATTAGACGTGATTGACAACGTGGTCAAGAGTTATGGCTGTTTAGATACTGAAAATTAAATTCCATTGCTACAGTGCCACCAACTGGCCAATAAGAGCATTCCATTCAAGCAGGGTTTCAAGTTGTATACAAAAATCTCATAGAAAACACGTTTTAAAAGTACAAAATTGCCAAGTTACTCACACATACAAGACATCCACCGTCTACAACTCATTCATTCAGGCTGCCAAAATCCAGGCCTGCCATTAAAAGTATTGATATCAAAATGACGCCAAGTTACGGTACTACAAACAATATAGGCTATCTTGCCTCACCAAAATCAAATAAGATGTATTCCAAAGCAGTGCTACCCAATATTTCCTCAATTCTTTGAGGTCACTTGGCCCTTAGTGTCCTTATCGAAGGGTATATATAACAGTCTGTATAAAACATTAATCGTTAAAGTGGAGGGTGAAGTAACGTGTGAATTTTATGGCACTGATGTGCTTTTCTCATGTTCGGTACTACTAGTTATAATTATGAGTAAATTATTATTTTAAATGTAATGTTTTAATGGGGAGTTGCAGAACGTACATACGTAGTAATTGTTTGTATGTGGCTAGATAGAGAACAGGGCGAGGTACCATGAATGTAGAAACGTGGCGTTTGCTGATAAGAAGGTTTTGTACGGTAGCCAAGAGAAGAAATATAGTAAGTAGAAATGGCACAGTGGTGAACTGGTGTAACTTTTTAATAAAAGGAATACATTTGCCATCATGAAATGCATATGGGTGGCCGTGAGTGAGTTTTGGTAAAGAAAATATAAAAGCGTAAGAAAACGTTAGTGTAAAAGAGGAAATTATCTGCCTGAGGGCAAGGCGGGATTTGTTCCTTCAACCGGAGGTTTACCAGTCTGTGACTTTGTTAGTGCAGCACCATGACATAGCTATGCAATGTGTGAAATATCATTAGGAAACCTTTTTGTGGTTTTAAAGAAGAGCACAGGCCAGTAAGCACAGAAGAGCTCCCGTTGAATCCATATGGCTTTGCAACATTGTAGCCGGTTAATAACTGAACGTGCAGACGGTACGTCATAATGCAGTGTATACGTTCAGTGAACGGCGGGTAGATATGGTGCAAAAGCAATAATTGAGAAATAGTAGACAATTATTAGTGAGGGTAAAAGGAGGTTAAAGAATCATGCCCCGAGCTGGGCTTGAACCTAAGACCCCCTGTTCGTGAGACTGTAACCTTACCCACTAGGCCACAGGCATATTAACTGCATAAACTGGAAATGTTTCAGAGTAAAAAGGTATGCGTGTGTATGCAAGTTTTTGATTAGGTCGTGTAGGTGAAGATTTGGCTGATGTCGGTAGAATGTCCAATGGGGAGACATGTTGTTAGTGGGATAGGCGGCAGGCAAAATAAGAATGAGAAGAAGAAGAAGAAGAAAGAGAAGAAGAAGGAGAAAATGCAAAATCCCCTTAGTTTGGGGCTTTATTGTGTGGACATGTGAAGTTGTTTATGAAATCTGTCTATTGAAATGGGGTCAGAATGTACAGAATTTCATGTTTTTAAGGGCTGAGTGTCTGTGGCTGTTGTGGTTATTTCTGTGGGGAACCCTGAAAAGTGCCAAACTCTCGGTGCTGTATAGGTATGGGGCATGCCTGCCATCCCAATAAAATAATAAGATGGTTTGCATTCCAGCGCTATAATCGGCACATTCTGTATGAACTCAGGGAGTGATGTCAGAGCTGAATGGCCTAGCATATTGGGGTCAGCCTTCTGTGGTTAGCAATGCCTATCCCATTGGTTCAGAAAAAAGATGGTTAAAGCAGTTACTGTATCTCAGTTTTGTTTTCATGTTTTTTTACTTGCCACTTAACATTTTTGAGTGATATTTTTTGTTGTTGTTTTGTTTTGGGTTTTTTTGTGTGTGTATGTTTCCTAGGACCTACCATCGGTATGGAAAACAAACAATGTCAGGATGTCATGCAGGGCTTTTATATACATAATTGACATTGCACAACAGATTCTAAAATTATCAAATTGATATCATGGAAAATAAAGTGGGATTTCAAATCAATTTTTAAAAGGTATAACAAGAAATGCATGTAAATGAGGTAGAAGCATTAAAGCTATGTATGTGTTGAACAGGTATTTTCACCTCCGGGAAGTGGTGCAGCCAGAGGAGTTAGCATCTTAATTGCCAAAAGTGAAAATCTCAGTATTAATTGTTGAGAACAATGGTCTGGTTTATTAGATGTACTATTGATAATGTCTACGGACCTCACTCTGGGAAAGCTGCATTAATATTATTTCTCACTTTATTTTTATCACAATTTTCTGGAAACCCCATTGTGCTGGTAGCATGGTAGATAGATAGATAGATAGATAGATAGATAGATAGATAGATAGATAGATAGATAGATAGATAGATAGATAGATAGATAGATAGATAGATAGATAGATAGATAGATAGATAGATAGATAGATAGATAGATAGATAGATAGATAGATAGATAGATAGATACTTTTTTAATCCCGAGGGACATTCAGCTGTCCGTTTGCTCACGTAACAGAGCCGAGTGCAACAATGCACCAGGAAGTAAGAAATGAATAGTGTCGATGGCCGTACAGAGAGGCCGTTCTCGTTGCCCACTTCCAGCAGATGGCGCTCTCTCTGCTGATTTTAAAGAGCTCTAGAATACAATGGCCCTAAACAATATGACGTATAGTTAATCCCCGTAATTGTCGTTTATTCGTTGTTCTGAGTACATAATTCATATTCGAATTATTTTCTTATATAGTTTATATACAATTCCTTAAATCGAAATGTGTAAAACTCTCAGATTTATTATTATACAGTGCAGTCCGTAATTATTTGGACAGTGACACACTTTTTGTTATTTTGGCTGTGTACTTCAGAACACTGGATTTGAATTGAAATCAAGAGGTAAAAGTGCAGACGGTCAGCTTTGAGGGTATTTACATATCCTATGATCCATTTAGAAATTACAGCCCTTTTCATACATAGTCCTGCCATTTTAGGAGACCAAAAGTAATTGGACAATTTAACACAATCTTAAATTAAGTCATCAAATTTAGTAATTTTCATTTGATCACTGCCTGAAGTCAGTGTCCCACAGACATCACAAGATTTCCCATGTGATGCTCTGCTAGTCCTGGACTGCAGCGATTTTCAGTTTCTGTTCATTTTGGGGATATTTTTGCGTTGGGAAATTCACTTGGCCAGTAAAGAACATTCCACTTTTTGGTCCCTTGGGTGTGTTTGGGGTCATTACCCTGTCGAATGAGTTTTGAAGCATTTCCTTCTCAGCAGATGTCTGTTATTTAGTCCACATGTTTATCCCACAGTGGGGAAATTCCTTTGGCTCCAACACACAATATATGAAGGACTTAAAAACATCAACAGACAGTACACAATGGGCAGACGTATTTGGCTCCAACATGCAACACAAAGGTTTAAAAAAAAAAAAAACATTGACAGTAAATACGCAGAGTTGAACCAATGAGTGATCAATTTTCTGCTACTTTCCAATTTTCTACTACTTGTTTGCGAGAGTATAATCTGCTGGAGAGCTCATTGAGCTTTATCCCCGCTGGGATGGTGGAGCATGCGTGATGTTTTGTCCTTATTCTGCGCAGAAGCCGCTCCTCTATGTATCCTCAGATGGCCACGCAGTGAGTGGCTTGAGCCAAAAATGATTTGTGTGACCTTGTTTTCCATGAGGTCCTCTACTGCAATCTGTCCCAGCCCTATGGCTCGACTAGCCAGTCTCACTGCTTTTTTCCGATTTGCTCTGGTTTTGTGTTCTCATATTTCCAAGTATACATAAGAGACAGAAAGATAAGATGCATTGGAGAACCGTTAAAAGTTTTGTCCACATTAAAATAGCTCTGGCTCCTTAAAATAATGTTATCGGCGCTGTTGAAGTTCGCTGTATTTTGACTGAGCATATTGGTTGAACTTCAGCAGGTCATTGATCTCCACCCCAAGCTGTTTCTACCTTCTCAACTGATTCCCCTCTGATGGTTGCGGGTGGATAAGCAGTGGTGCTTTGTTTAATACGATGTCTTTGGTTTTTGGCTGGACCGCAACAGCGGGGCCAGCCGTACAAACATGAATGTCTGTGACTGAGGGAGTGACTGAGTGATGAAGTTACACCATCGGTCGGCCGAGTTATGATGTCATCACCGTTGGTCGCCCGGTCCAGCCATATACTAGGTTTTAACCTGCTCTTGTTTGAGATTGATTTCTAAATCACACCAGTCAGTAAAAAAGTATCCCCCCTTTCAAAGGCCTGAATTCACCCCTGGGATTGGTTAAGAAGCCCAACAATGACAAATACATTTCATTAAATAGAGAAATACCTGAATTCATTGCCATAAACATGAATTCTGTCTCATCCATCCAAATTGTATGGGAAGCCTTCAAAGCTACCTGTAGAGGCTGGATTATAAAAATATAAATTATTCAACTGCAAATAAAGGAGAACATGTTAAAGAATAAAAAATAAAAAAATAGTGGAACTTCAGACTCCAGAAACACATGTGCAGGACCCAAATAACCCCAACTAACCTCTGACTCGGGTCTGTTTCCAACCTCTCCAGCACAACTGATTCTGCAAATGATTTTGTGTACTTGCATTAGTTATTCTTCAAATAAATAAATAATTGGCTTTGCAGAAGGTACAGTGTGGTGGGGTGGGCGTGGTTTAAGCGTCGGCTGCAGAGAGAGAGAGTGTGAGAGGAGCGGCTCTCGGATCCTTCGTCACAACTGTCAGCTGGAGGCAATCAGCGCCGATAACAAGACGGCTACGAAACCTTTGAGTTTAATGATTGTCCGAAAAAGCCGAGAGCTTGAATAAAAGAGCACGGAAGTGCAAATAACGAAAACGGTTGTCTCCCGTGAGTGTGTTTTTAACCAGGAGGGGTGACACTCGCCACATACAGTAGTGCCCTTTTTAGTAGATCAGGGTCCGGTGGGCCTCATTCAAGGCTGCCTCACTTCTAGCAATACGAGGAGGCTCTAGAAATACGAGGACGTCAAGAGGCCAGCTCCCTTCAGCATCCGGCAGGAACAATATCGCTGGAGGCTGAAAAAAACTTTTGACAGGACAGTGGCCTTACTTATGCTGCTCACTCGCTAAAGCTGGTTTCGGTCCAGTATGCATGCAGTGGATTAAGGCACTACAATGAACCAATCGCCTTTAAACTATGTTACAGCTAAAAAGTCCCCCTTTCACCTTTTCAAGTCCACACGAGATGATTTTATTTTAGCACTAGAAGCTCTTGCTTGTGCTAATATTTAATGAAGAAATAATGGCTATTAATATATGTGGACATGATTTCAAAGCCTGATTTGAAAACTGTGTCATGTAATCACGTTAATATGTATGGCATTAATCATACAATTATGTTCAGTTATCTTCAATTTATGTTTCTCAGCAAAACGAATATGCTTAGCTAGCATATCAGCTTGCCAGTGAGCTAGGTAGGCTATCCGTGGTTAGCTCACGCATTAGCAATATGAACCACAGGGGAAGAACATCGACTACACTGATGGTCAGTCAATCAGAGATGTGTAGGCTACTGGTGATTTCACTAGGCTTATTTTCGTATAACTGTCTGGTAGACCTGCTGTTAACCGAGCAAGTTATTGTCGTAGGTTTTCGCCACAGTCATTTAATGAGCCAGTAACTGCTACTAGCTACTCCGTCGTTTGTGGTGTTCACTTGCTGGGTGACGCTAGCTGGTCGATCGTTCGCAAGTCACTTTCTACCGAATAAAAATTAACACTGTCCGCGGTGATTAACAAATCTACCAAGTATATTAACTGATCTGCAGTGTAAATATGACAGCGCACTTTGTACGGCAAGTTTTCCACCTGGTGCATGAAGACAAAAATAATGTAGCCTACATTGAATTTCTAATTATTATTGGACTTTTATTGGACTACCAAATATAGCAAGCTGATTACGCTTTCTGCCAACTAATTATTTGGTTAAGTAGGCTAAAGGAAATAGTAAAAATGACTCGGCTACCGAAAAACTTTATTATTTTATGGTCGTCTAGTGCAGCTGTAAATAGCACACGCCATAATGAAATCACTACGAAATGGGATGCCTGCATTTTCTGACTTCGCACAGGTGGACTGTGGTCGGAGCCGCAATGTCAAGGCCAAGAGGCGCCACCTCCCACCCAGAGACTGTAAAAAAATATGGACAAAGCTACTGTGACGTCACCCATTGACTCTCCGTGGGTCTCCGAAAATACGTTTTGAAGCTCAATGGCGGGCGCGGCCATTTTGGAGTTGGAGCCAAAACCACAGAGTTTAAAAGCCGCTCTGTGATTTTTACAATTTGATTGACAGTCCGGTGCGGAAAAGCCCATCAACCTGAACGAGGCTAGCTGACTGTCTGCCGTTATGTTTTAAAATATATTATCAGATGTTTACGGAGTTTAATTTCCATCCGTGACTGTACTGTCATGTAATCACGTTATATGTATGACATTAAAAATACAATTAGGCTATGTTCAGTTATCTTCAATTCATGTTTCTCAGCAAAACGAATATGCTTAACTAGCATATCAGCTTGCCAGTGAGCTAGGTAGGCTATCCGTGGTTAGCTCACGCATTAGCAATATGAACCACAGGGGAAGAACATTGACTACACTGATGGTCAATCAATCGGAGATGTGTAGGCTACTGGTGATTTGACTAGGCTAATTTTCGTATAACTGTCTGGTAGATCTGCTGTTAACCGAGCAAGTTATCGTCGTAGGTTTTCGCCAGTCAGTTAATGAGCCAGTAACTGCTACTACTAGCTACTCCATCGCCGTTTGTGGTGTTCACTTGCTGGGTGACGCTAGCTGACCGATCGTTCGCAAATCACTTTCTACCGAATAAAAATTAACACTGTCAGCGGTTATTAACAAATCTACCAAGTATTTTAATAACTGATCTGCAGGCGTGTAAATATGACAACGCACTTTGTACAGCAAGTTTTCCACCTGGTGCATGAAGACAAAAATAATGTAGCCTACGTTGAATTTCTAATTATTATTAGGCTATCGTTTTTTTCTTGTAAATCATCAAAACCAATGGAGAAAAGCCAATATACGCAAGGAGCCCCCAGAACCGATTCTGAGAACCACTGTCTTAAATGCCTAGCTTGTCGGTCTCTTAAATGCTAAAAACATATTCCTTTCTAAATGCCAAGATGGTTAATTTCGTTAAATTCTGTGTGTGTGATTTCAGCAAATGAACCTTGAGACTCTTAATTCGCTTCGTGAAACTGAAAAAGTGTTTATCCCAAAATCGGGATTATAGTAGCTTTGTCACATGCTTGAAGCATGGCCCAGGTAGACATTTACGGAATGTACACGACTGACAAGCCGCCAAACACGTTTGACAGATTGAATGTTTGCCGGTTAAGGTTAGCTAGCTAGTCAAACGGCTTGGTAGCCGAAGTTGCGAACTGTTTTAGCACAGGCTACTGCTGGTTTACCAAATATAGCAGGCTGATTACGCTTTCTGCCGAGTAATTATTTGGTTAAGTAGGCTAAAGGAAATAGTAAAAATTACTCGGCTACCGAAAAACTTAAGAGGAGGATTATTTTATGGTCGTCTAGTGCAGCTGTAAATAGCACACGCCATAATGAAATCACCACGAAATGGGATGCCTGCATTTTCAGACTTAGCACAGGCGGACCGTAGCCGGAGCCGCAATGGCAAGGCCAAGAAGCGCCACCGCCCACCCCAGTGACCATAGACTGTGGCCCCTACTGTAGCATAGTCTTCCGAAGTTATCCGGAAGTGACGCAAGCTGTACCTCATTGGTCCAGAACAAATATTGGCCCTGTGCCCAAATGATGCAATAAATCATAAAATAGACCCATGGACAGTCATAAGACGAATAAAATACACCTATTATGACTATTTGTTCTTGTGAGAAAAAATTAGTGGCTTTGTATTTTTATTGCATTTGTACCGTAGACTTACATGGAAACCGGATATGAAAACACCTATACTGGAGCCATCCGTAGTGGCGCTAGTGAGCAACCAGGAACTACAACACCAGGAAATGAGCTTCAAAAACGAAGTCTGGTTTTGGCCGCTTGCTCCCACCCCAGTGACCATAGACTGTAGCCCTTACTGTAGCTTAGTCCTCAGCAGTAACCAGGAAGTGACGCAAACTGTACCTCATTGGTCCACAACAAATATTGTGAGCTTCAACAAATATTATGAGCTTCAAAAACGAAGTCTGGTTTTGGCCGCTTGCTTGATGCACAAAGCACTGAAAACATTATTTATTTATTTTTATTTCATTCGTTTATTTAAACAGGGGCAGTGTACAAAGAACATTACATCTTTCCCTGTTTTATATAAGGTTAATGTACCGGGTTATAGCAATTTTCTAATATGCACCTGTAGTCTCTGGGCAGGTAAGAAAGACAGTAAAATAGAAAGTACATTAAGCAGTAAAATAGAAAGGACATTAAAAAACAAAGTACAACATACAAAAATAGTAAAAACATACAAAACACAGTCATCCCCACACCCCAACCCTAAAACAAACTAGTGGCTCGTGTTGTTTTTTCTGAGATGAGTGTGACAAAGTTCCTCAAGGGAGGAGGAGCAGCGTCATGAATAATCTTAAAAATTAGACACTAAAAAGTTAGACACTTGAGTACATGATAAAATTTTCCAAATTTAACATTTAGCGAGTACATGACAGTGGTGATATTGGCGTGTTTTTTAATCATGAATTTTAAGGGCACTTATATGATTTGAGTGGTCTTAAGGCTGTTTTATTTGCCTGGGACAAACTTGACATACAGTACGAAAAGGTGACAGAATCATTGCATTTAAATAGGTCTTTGATGCCTCAACCGTGAGGAAGTTTCTTAAATGTCTAAAATTTGTACGGTTAAATTTCAGTGTGTTACCAATCTTCTTAATATGCTTTTTGAAGTCAAGAGTTGGATCAAGCGTGACGCCCAGGTATTTAAATTCATCCACGTTTTTAATTTTTTGTCCATTTACGCAGATGTCAGGACACTCTAAGTTTGTACTTAGACATATTAGACATTTAACTTTCCGGGAAATTAAAGACCTTTTAACGTTGAGTAATTTTAATTTAGCACACAATGCAGCAGTTCACACAGAAATTTTTGTTCATAATTGCGAAGGCTGAAAAATCTGCAAGGCACTGCAGCTGAAACAGTGTTATCGTACTGATTCCAATGGTTGCCTTTTTCAGTCACATTAATTGAGCTGGATGCCTTTATTTCATGCATAGATGTGTAAGAAAAAAATTTGTCATCACATTTTTGTAACTTTTTTCCAGGAACTAAAATGGCCACTGAAAGAAATTCTTTTGTGCAACTTGCCAGATTAAGAAATACCAACAGTGTGTACTGTACTGCAGGAATACCCACAGTGGGCATCCATTTATCAGAGTAATAACTGCCTCTGTTCATCTGCTAAACTGTACTGTGAAGACCTGCTTTTTCAATGAAAAGGCAGTTCCACGGTCTGTTAAAGCCATTTTACATTTTAAGTCATGATATTTGACCTTCATTTCCCTCTGGATAAACCTGGATGCCCTGCCTGTATATAATGCGCTACTGAAACATAAGAAAATACAAACATTGTTAAAAATAAAAACCTCTACTGTAAAAAAACAAAAAACAAACTTGCATTGTAATCAAAAGGTGCTATCACGAAACAAATCCTCATTATAATTTTAAAGAATCCATCAAAGTAATTATAACGAGTCCAAAAATAAAACAGCATGATAAAGTATTAGAAACAATATATTAGAAGCACCACAAAGAAAGTACAAGTTTTAAACAAATACACTGTGGAAAAGTTTGAATCCACACAGTTTTACAGTTTATCAATACAAATATAAAACAAGCAGATTTAAATGAGCAAAAATGACCCATCGCCCAAAATCTGCAGCATGTGAATTAGTGTACAAGTATGCACAAACCAGTGAAAAGAAAGTAGTGTTAACAATCCAACCATTCAAGCCAAAATACACCATAATTATAACAATCACACCATTCAGAATTCAGCAGTGATTAACACATTTAAAACAAAATCAGCTACTTCTATTTATGGTTTTGTTTTCAAAAGTAGATTGAATGGAACATGATATAAAAAGGAGTTTTTAAAAATCCAAAATGGAAAAAAAAAAAAAAAAGTAGGTAAAACGAATATGCTGGAAAACAGAAGCTGCATTTTCATTCTTTTGGTTAACTGGGTTATAACATCCAACAATTCTTCACTGAAATCAGTAAGGATTCCTAGGAGATCAAAGGATCCCCCATGTGAAACCATCTTGCTACCTTTTTAGTTCACAGACTTCGTTAAGGAATAGTGATCATGTTTCTACATGTACAGCACAAAACATCTGTACACACTCAAGTCCGAAAATATCTTCAGTGAGAACACTAAGGCAAGGAGTGCAACAATGGGGCCCAAATGAACTTCATCTAAATTGCACAATGCAGTAAAGTTTAGACCAACCCTTGTAATGACAATGCGAATGCAGAGGAAACGCCTGTACAATCACCAGGTTGAATTATAATGCTTTGTTGTTGGTGTCCTGGACTCTTAGGAATGTAGTGTTAATTTAGCGACAAAGTTCACGTTGGGATCCACTGTATAGTTCCAAGTTTAACTGCCATTTTTTCACAGATGCTGCGCAGAGCATTTTCTGCACTGCGGTTGCTGTTCTGCCCCCTTTAAACTAGGGTTGAATTATTTCCTCCTCACTACCTATAAAGCACTCGAGCACTTTCAAATCTTGGAAATCCTGTTTCTGCGGTCTGCAGACACAGACCTCACAGCAAAGCAATCTGAGGCATAGGTTTAGGCTGCTCTGCACCATGTCTTTGTAACCAAAATCCAAAACATATCAGTTGATCAGACTTCAAATATCAGTCATTAAGGCACTGTCCGAAACAGCCTCCTAACAAGGTGTGCTCAGAATATGTACTGGCGACTAAACAAAATATTTAAAAATATTCCTCACTGTTTTTCAATCGTACTGCAGAAGTGTCATGATTAGTGCAAAGTAGCCTTTGCAGTAGAAAGGCTTGCTCTCTAATTGATGGGACCCAAAGATAGCTCTGCTTCTTCCTCTGTGAGGGGTCCTAAATTTTCCTATCCAGTGTGCTTAGTAGTAGGCAAGTAAGCTGTTTTGGACATGGCCTAGGCCTTGCCTGTTCCTATGCCGATTCTTATTTTAATGCCTCTTCAATGCACAGCACAATGAGCACTATATACAAGCTTATTGTATTATATTGTTCTGTATCTTTTGACATTTTGTAAAATTGTTTCTGATCACGCTCCACAATTCGACTGAACTGTATTCCCATTTGTCATTTTTTTCCCCTCATTTTGTTTGTGTTATTTTACTTGTGTGATACTTCGTTTTGAGCATTACATTTTCTCACATCACTAATTCGCATGCAGTGTCTCCAAACTTCAGTTTGAGGTTCCATATCAGGAAATGAAGAGGACGTGATGCTCTTTTTGGGTGGAAAAAGGGAAGCCATCTGGTAGAACTGTAAAGAGCAACCGAAAGTAAATTCATCACAGGGGATTACCAAAGCATTCTTGATTGGTAGTTTGTTATGGCAGTGCAATCAGAAATAAAGCTGGAGCAGAGTCATTAGTTTCTCTGAGTTCAGACACACAGAAAGGAAAAGTAAAATTTCGCCATTTCCCCAGAATTTGCAGCGATTTGTTACTATAAGGATTAGACACAGTCCTGAAGAAGGGGCAATAATCCAACTTCATTTGTTTAAAGGTTCAGGCACAGATTCCGTCGTATCGTTCAAACCTGCTGAACCTGTTGAACAAGAAGAGATTGTTATCCACCGCATTGCCTGGAAACCTTTTGAGAGCCTTAAAAAAAACACAAAAAAAAAAAAAAAAAAAACCCCCCCCCAAAAACAAACAAATCTAAGCAACGTTAAAAACGTGAGACATTACCCACTGACTAGGGCACTGACGCAACTGGAAATAATTACCTTCTTCCATCGTGTCTGGACTCATTGCATACATCGCCCCTAAAGGCAGAAGAGAGAAGGTTAGACGTACAGTACACACACTGCCTGCATTGGTCGATGGACCGGTTAACTCTATGTAGCCCATTTCCCCACAACAAAAGGCCTGCCTTCTCATGTTTCTCACAAGAGTTGCAGGATACTGAAAGTTGGAGAAGTTCCCAGATGACGCAAAATGGAAAACATTAATGGAAAATAAAGGACAGATGACAGCAAAACATCCCACACTATTTCTATCCTGCTTATAAAATACATTTTTTAATGACCTATTATTAGATCTATTAAAATCTACCAAGTGCTCTACAGTAGCTCAGGGCTCTTTGTTACTGATGCTGAGGGATTCAGGCAGTTCTGATGCAAATGTCTCGTAAGCAATTCTGCTTTTCTGGCAGCCAATCACCGGTTCTCTCCCCACTTAATGTGGCAGTTTGATTGTGGAGTCATACACCACAGCCCCTAACGCTGCACTGTCCTCTGTACGCACCGGTAAAAGATTAAAACACCACCCTATGGATGACACACAAAATATGGTGCCACTATTTTGAAAAGGCAACTTCAATTAGACATTCAAAGGTAAATCAGTTTCTGAGGGCCATACAGCCAACAGAAAAAGATTCCATGAAAGTGATGCAGTCAAAAGAAATGTAGGAAAGAAGTTCCTCCATTCCAGCAGATTTCCAATGGTTTTACAGAATGGATCACAATTTTACTGTATTCCAGTAAATTGCTTATCCACTATATAGCAGGGCTGCCCAATCCTGTTCCTGGAGATCAACTGTCCTGTAGGTTCTAATTTCAACCACAATTTTACAAATTAGCAGCTCAAAAGAAATCTCTAGCTGATGATGTTTTGCTTGGGTTGAAAACATACAGGATAGTAGATCTCCAGGAGGATTGGGCAGTCCTGATTTATAGGATATCTTTTTGTCTTTAAATTTATTTGTACTTTACTTGGCTATATTATTTTGCACAATTGTACAGTTTTGATATATTCATGTCCATCACTGTGACAGCGATGTTTCTGACTAAAGCCAGATTAAAGTTCAAGAGAGTCTGAGAAACCATTGGAGTATGACTAATAGCTACCGTAAAAACAAAATCATACCCAATATGGGGTGAGTTGATGGCCTTCGGGCCTCTGTAATGAAATGATTTAATTATTAGACCCTCACATTATCCAGGTATCCATTACATTACATTACAGGCATTTAGCAGACGCTCTTATCCAGAGCGACTTACCCTAACTTTTTTACATAGCATTTTACATCCTATCCATTTATACAGCTGGATATATACTGAAGCAATTTCAGTTAAGTACCTTGCTCAAGGGTACAACGGCAGTGTCCTACCCGGGAATCGAACCTGCGACCTTTCGGTTGCAAGTCCAGTTCCTTACCCACTGTGCTACACTACGTCCTACACATCTATATACAGTACTGCGCCATGTCTAAACAGAACACACATTTGTGATTACTCCTAATGACTGTTGAAAATACTGGCAGTTTAATCATTCTTCACCGACCTCCTTTTTTGCTTGGCAAGTGACACTTATTTAGGCTCATTTCCATTTCACACCAACTGTGGAGCAGAGGAGGAGGACGCGTGTGCATTTGTGCGACCACTAGACTGCGCTGCATTGTGCAGCATTCCAATCTGAACAGTTCACAAAATTTCCCAAACCTCTGAGCCAAACAGGAAGTGTGTCAGGAAAAAGGAGGGGGAGCTGAAGACTTTCCTTTGCTGCTTGGCTGAAGCAGCCCGTGCAGATTCCTGCTGAACGCCATTTCTGTACTCACGCTGAGCGCGCCGTCTGCGCAACAGAACCAAAATCAGCAGGCCGCACAGCAGAAATCCAACGATGACGAAGACTACCGCAATGGCCGTCCTCCCGCCGCCTTCTCCGGAGCCGGGGTCACTGACGACTACACAACAACACAAACCCACCCATCAACTTGGGCCCGCACAGAGCCAGGAACAAGCAGCCTGAGAATGGGGCACTTCTGTTGCCTTTCCAAAATGAGAACTGAACAGGTCTATGTACCACCTTACGTTACAATCAACGTATCCACCGCAACTGACAGAAGTGGAGAACAGGAGCATTAGTTGCAGGAATCAAAAAGCCCAATATTATAAATTAAGGCACAGAAGGCCCATTTATAAGCAGTAGGTGTAAAGTTAACCCTACAAACCAACAATTAGCATTGCAAACAGAGATAAATACAACAAACCAATCTTTTACATAGCTATTACATCAGTACCCCAGGCAATTCAAAAAGAAAGAACGAGGACAGCCAAGAGCGTCAGGGGAACCACAGTTTTTTCTGAAGTGGTGTGCCAGGTGAGCAGTTGAATACGCTGATTACAAATGAGACAAATTATTTATATACGTATGGGAATGATCTGTCCCTGCACTGTCAGAAAATCATTTTGTCTCCCCCGCCCCCGCCCCCCAGCATATGAAAAGCATTTTGCAGCAGTGTGTCAGGCAGGTCGCTGGCCATTACTAAGTTTGATGGAATTGGATAAGGATGTTGATGATAAAAAATGATCAGAGTGAAAAGAGTTCCCTTTGCAGTGTAGCTAGATGAAGTGGGGGGGAACAATTAACTTCAAGGCAAGTTGGGAGATTGCATCACAGAAAGTGAAACCGATGAAGATAAATAATTCTTACATTTTTGCCGAAATTTAAGGTCAAATTCCGCCTTTCCTTCTTCCACACCATTGTTGTTGAACACCAAGCACCGATACTGAGGAGCGCTGGAGGACGCCTTAAGCGTGAACTTGCTGGATAAGTTTGTGCGTTTGTCCGTGGTCTCCACCACCGTCATTTCTGCACTGCGGGTCCAGTTGGTGTCATGCTGGTCGTACCAGTGGATCATGCCAACCGGGTAACCCCCAGAGGCATTGCAGAATAATGTGACTTCCATTCCCTCCTGAAGGTCCTTCTCCGGAACTGAGCTCATGTCTGGTTTGGAGTAAGTGGCTAGATAGTGAAAAGAAAGGTCAATTAACATTTGACATTGCAAACTCAACTGTGTACCTACCGCATCCACCTGTTAGTCATTCAGCCTGTTATCAGAAACAAAGTTAATCATGAACTAGTACCAAGCTTTAAACGGCCATTTAATATTAACCCTAGCTGAACACAACACAATAAATCTCGAGAAGCTCATAAAATCTGACTTATTTCTGGCTTTTTTCGTTAGGCTCTCCATGGATCATGGCTATTGACTACAGTTCTTATACGAGATCCCCTTTTCTCTCCAGCTTTTTAAAAATTCCTTTAAAATGGTTAAGTTTAGGAAACTATTTCCAGGAAATCAGACTGTTTATAGGTATGGCTCATTGCCTCAGTAGCATTGGAATGAGGGACTTTGTGGGAATGGGAGAATCAAGCATCAACCGTATGATGGATTTGAAAGAGGACTGGCATTGATAAAGTAGGTGTAA
This sequence comes from Anguilla anguilla, assembly GCF_013347855.1. Classification (NCBI taxonomy): domain Eukaryota; kingdom Metazoa; phylum Chordata; class Actinopteri; order Anguilliformes; family Anguillidae; genus Anguilla; species Anguilla anguilla. The sequence continues at coordinate 69,100,203 of NC_049202.1, read as the reverse complement.
ATTAAAGTTTGGGGTGTATAATTTTAGTAAGTTGTAATTCATATAGAGTTCTTTTTTTATAACTTTAAATTTTACCACATACATGCAATCTCAATATTGCAGCCGGGACAACAGGGAAAGAACCCTCATAGAACTATACAGTGTGCACCACAGGAGAACAAAGGCATTAATGTATGCCTCTCAAAACAACATTCAAGTGAAAACAATTATTTAATGTGTGAATTTAAATAAGTGACCTGTCACAGACTCATTACATTTTTGCATTTGCTGCAATCAAAGTACTCCAGTTAAATCCATCAGACTGTTGTTCTGGAACCTGCTCGGTGGTCAAAATTATTAAACATTGAAATCCAACCACATTGCCCCCTCCACCCATCAGGTATGCTTCCAAACAAGTAACTGGGTCGAACAGATTGGACCTGGGTCAGAGACATGGCCACAGCTCAGTCTCGACTCAAAAGGCAATATTAACACCTAAGGGCCCTGGAGGTTTTAAAGAAGGTGCACATGGAGGTTCTAAAGTCTGTTTCCCTTTTCATTTCTCATCATATGAAATATAAAAATGTACATCACTATTATATTTTATATACCCACCTGTGACAGAAAGGCTTACAACTGCTTTGGCTTCACCGCTGTCAGTTGCAACTTCGCATTCATATTTCCCTTCATCTTTCGACAATGTTTCTCTCACCAGAAAGGACACGTCTATGCTGCTGCCAGACATCTGTAACTGCTTAAAGGAGAATCGTGGATCTTCCGGCTCTAGAACTTTGTTATTTATAAACATAATTAAAGGACGCTTCCCTCCTGGCCGCCACCATGATACCCGTAAGACTGTCTCGTTTCTCCCACCAGAATTCAGAAAGCATTTCAATAAAGAGTCCTTGCCAAGGACCCCATGGTTTTCATCCTGGCAATCCAGGGAGAGCAACTCTGCACAAATAAACAAGGCAACATCAGAAAACATGGGGGGGGGGGGGGGGGGGGGGGGGGGGGGGGGGGGGGGGGGGGGGGGGAGAAAAAAAAAAAAAAAAAAAGCCAGACAAATCACAGGACAAAAACACGAGTGAAAGCAATTCAACAAGTTAGACGAGTTAGTTTCATTATTAATCTATGAGCGAAGCCAATCTATGACTGAAACCGCATCCAAACAATGAACGGTGATACGTGAGACATGAGCCTGAACACGACCAGTTTGTGAGCTTGAAATAGAGGAGGAGGAAATTTTACCTTGAAGCTTTTCTTTGATTAATTCATAAACATGCCAATACATTTTGATTTAACAGCAAATAATCCCAGAAGTCAGTACAATAATACACTTTACCTAAGAGGTAAATCATAACAGCTTTTTGAGTGGAGTTTGTAAGCACACTTGACAAAATCTGTGCTTTTCAATAAGCATCTGGGCAGATCATGTTAAGTAATGTTTACGTTAACAATATGCTCTGACTTGGGGCAAAAATAATTACGGTTACATTTTTAAACAAGTTCAAATACTCTGCATATAAGCAAATACTTCATAATTGTGTTATGCACACAAGCAATGCTAATACAAAATTGGGGAATGATTAGCTCTCGTTTTAATATTATTTATTCAGAAAATTAACCGCTTCATTGTTACTGACAATAAAATGATCCGTCTGCCACTGTCTCCAGTTCAGTTCAAAAACAAATGAAACTGTCCAAAGAATCTGATAAATTCATGCATTCGCTTTCAATTTAACAGGGACTTTTTTTACATGTGATATTGGCCAACAAAAACCAACTTACTGTCAGCAGACACTGCACACATGAATTCAGCATACAATACTACAGACAGAATCCAGATGATAGATGCCATTTTTCTCCTTTAATGCAAGACGAAAAGGAAAAACAAGTTATGGTATAACTGAGTAGTATTAACATTGCCATTGACTGAAAAGCACGTTGAATTTTTTTTTTTTTTTTTTTACTCCATATTTGTATAGCTAGCAGTGAAAAGAAGGGTAATAAATAGCAAATAAATGGATGAAACTACTTTAGGACTTTTCAATTATGTAACAGATTTAGGTTAAATTCATGACTGTCAATAACATGAGTAATCTGTAAATAAACTTTGTTTAGCCCAGACTGTGAACCCAGATTTTGTCTTTACATAAACAATTAAGTGGCCATTACTTATTCTTTACTTATTCATCTAAAACATATGTTTTAGAGGAAATCATTCTCATTACTAAATCAAATTAAATGGTTTGCAACATCTATGGCTAAATATTCAGTGCAATAATGATGTTAGGCCGAGATTCCTCCATATTACAGTAGTTCCTGCAGAGCGAGAAACCTGAACATGAGATTCTGCCAAACAACAGTAGGCACTGGCTTCTAATTGGTGTGTAAGGAGTTGCGCAACCTCAACACAGGGTAAATGTTAATTTATGAACATTATTTTGCTGTTGTTATACAGCATGTTGCTGTTGATTTACAATATGTTTTGTGAGAATCTTTTATGGGTAATGAAATATTACAGCAATCTAAAATACATCCCAGTCAGCAAGAAAACTTTCACTTTTCCTTGTAGCCTACGTTACGTTTTAAGCTGAACGCCTAGATGGAGCTTCACCAAGACTGTATAAAAATAGAGCTTCACCGACTTTACCACACAAATGTTCCCTGGGCATTATCTTCACCCTCTGCTGTCGGCCTCTCTCCAACACACAACTGAATCGCACACGTGTGCTTGAAGTTCAGTTATCAAGAGCACCAACTAAAATACTGAAAATTACGTTCATGCCAGATAGCTTAGATATTCTAACGAGATATTAAAACAGAAACGATCAATTCATAATATTTCGAGGATATGGCTAGCAAGTTGAAGTAAAAAAGAAAACGGTTTGTGCATTAAGAAAACAAATAGAAAATTCGATATTTCCCTTACCTTAATGCAAGTGAATTTAAATAAATGAACAGCCAAGTCCTTTCCGTGTTGCTGTGTAAAACGAACTGCTTGTTCGTGATTTAGTTACTTTCGGTTTCACGTTAGTCAAATCTTCCCGTCTCTACCAATCGGGACTCGTTCAGCACTGTTACACGGCCGGCTCAAAGGGCCGTAACAAACACTAAACACCAAGTCCAAATCACCAAAAACCAGACAGAAACTGATCTAAAAACACAAACATTTATTAATCTAAAACACAAACTAAAACAAACAAAAACCCCACAAGGTCTTCACAAAAACCTACCGAACGCAAAAAACACAAAAGAAACCCCAAAGATCTCCCCAGCCTCATACTGCAGGCAGGTGGAGGCAATCAAGCAATTAAGCAATTAGGTATTACCTCCACCTGCACTACCCAGGCAAGCAGAGGCTGGGGACGTAACAAGCACGTCCATATTTTTTTACCAATCAAATCTCCCCTTTTCTGTAGCTCCATTTCTTATTTATTTATTCATTTATTTTACCATGACAACAAACTTAACTAGAATGTTTTATTTTATTTGGAATGGTTCTTTTCTGGTTTTTATTTTATTTAATTTATTTCCCCATATTCTCACATGTCATTCTCCCCCAGTTTGTAAAATCTTGACCTGGTGGTACACGTAATGCTGCTGCAATGTCAAACCTTAATTTGGCTAAGAAGTCTGCTCAGGTTTGTTGGGGCACACATGATTTAATTACAGTTAATTTAGTATTAAATGCAATTCATCTTTGGATCATATATTGATTAATTTATATATAATAATTGAAGCCATTGTGACATATTATGAAATGACTTCAGCTGCTGTCTTTTGTGTGATTGTATTTGTATGCCTTCTTACTCCTAGCACGTTTCCAGTCCACCTGGATTATTTTTCAATTGACAGACACAGTGCTTGTGTGTGTACGTTCGTGCATGTGTATGTGTGTGTTTGTCACACTGTCTACATATGGCCTGTACTATCAGAGTGGATCTGCTGCAGTTGGTCTGGCACCTGCTCCCACCAGCACTGTAATCAATCCCTGTGCTGCCCTGCCTGTGTTCACTCCCTGTGCCATCCTGCCTGCTTTAGCTGATCCTCTCGCTCAATCCCCACAGAGACATAAGACTAGAGGCTATATTTTAACGATCTAAGTCACGGTCTAAAGCGCATGGCGCAATGCATTTAGGGCGTGTCAAAATCCACTTTTGCTACTTTAACGGTGGATAATCTGAGCGCAAAGTAAAGGCGCATGGTTCAAAGGGGTTGTCCTTAGTCTCTTAATTAATCATAGGTGTGGTTTGGCCGTAACATGAAATAAACCCATCAGAGTGTCATCTCCCACTCCCTTTAAAAGCCAGGTGCGCTTGCACTTTGGCGGATTGCTATTATAATTGTGGATTTGCCAAGTAGTAGAAAAGAACGCTTTTCTGCAGAGGAAACTGATCTGTTCGATTAGTTAATTCTGATAAATATTATGACTAACCATTATGACTTTTTTTATATATATCGCGCGTTGTGCACCCGCCTATGTAGGCGCATATTACTATCTTAATAATGTGCCCTTAAAATAACTGTAAAATACTACGCCAAACCCGGTTTTTGCTGGTCAATCCCGCAATCGCTTTCCGCTGCCTCAAGATAGCAATGCGCCTGACCACACCTCATTTTAAGACCAACACGCCCATGGGCGCAAGTACATGTGCTATTTAAACAACGTGGGCGCCTGGACGGGAAAATGACAACTGCGTCGGTCTGAAACTAGCAAAGACACTTGCGTTGCGCTTGGCGCCGGGTGTAAGAGAGCCCTAGATCCTGAAAGCTCTCTCATACCTGCAGTAAAGTAGGCAGTATACTTCGTACGAAGTAGAACTTTTTGAGCAAAACGAAGCAATCAGAACGACTGACGAACAAAAAGACGCGGTGTTGTGTGTTCGTACGGTGCAGTGTGCGACGGCTTCCAGGGAGAACATTTAGAAGAGGTCTTCCTTGCATTTCCTTCTCAGAAGCCGCCCCTCTATGTATCCTCAGTTATACTATGTGGAAATATGAGAACACAAAACCAGAGAAAATAGGAAAAAAGCAGTGAGACTGGCTAGTCGAGCCACAGGGCTAGGACAGATTGCAGTAGAGGAGCTCATGGAAAATAAGGTCAAATCATTTTTGGCTCAAGCCACAAGCCAACAAGCCAAAATTGATTTGTGACCTTATTTTCCATGAGCTCCTCTACTGCAATCTGTCCTAGCCCTGTGGCTCGACTAGCCAGTCTCACTGCTTTTTTCCTATTTTCTCTGGTTTTGTGTTCTCATATTTCCACATAGTATACATAAGAGACAGAGAGATAAGATGCATTGGAGAACCGTTAAAGGTTTGTCCACATTAAAATAGCTCTGTCTCCTTAAAGCTATCGGTGCGGTTGACGTTTGCTGTATTTTGACTGTGCACATTCGGTGAACTTCAGCAGGTCATTGATCTCCACCCCAAGCTGTTTCTACCTTCTCAACTGATTCCCCTCTGATGGTTGTGGGTTGGTAAGCAGTGGTGCCTTGTTTAATACAATGTCTTTGGTTTTTGGCTGGACAGCAACAGCGAGGCCAGCCCTACAAACACGAATGTCTGTGACTGAGGGAGTGACTGAGTGAGGAAGTTACACCATTGGTCTGCCGAGTTATGACGTCACACTTTTGGTCGCCCTGTCCAGCCATATACTAGGTTTTAACATACTCTTGTTTGAGATTGATTTCTAAATCACACCAGTCAGTAAAAAAACCAGTACCCCCCTTTCAAAGGCCTGAATTCACCCCTGGGATTGGTTAAGAAGCCCAACAATGACAAATACATTTAATTAAATAGAGAAATATCTGAATTCATTGCCATAAACATTAATTCTGTCTCATCCATCCGAATTGCATGGTAAGCCTTCAAAGCTACCTGTAGAGGCTGGATTATAAACATAAAATTATTCAACTGCAAATAAAGGAGAACATGTTAGAAAATAAAAATAATTTAATAGTGGAACTTCAGACTCCAGAAACACAATATGTGCAGGACCCAAATAACCCCAACTAACCCCTGACTCGGGTCTGTTTCCAACCTCTCCAGCACAACAGATTCTGCAAATGACTGTACTTGCATGAGTTATTCTTCAAATAAATAAATAATTGGTTTTGCAGAAGGGACAGTAGCGCCCTCTTTAGTAGATCAGGGTCCGGTGGGCCTCATTCAAGGCTGCCTCACTTCTAGCAATACGAGGAGGCTCTTTCACCTGACGTCAAGAGGCCAGCTCCCTTCAGCATCCAGCAGGAACAATATCGCTGGAGGCTCAAAAAAACCTTTGACAGGACAGTGGCCTTACTTATGCTGCTCACTCGCTAAAGCTGGTTTCGGGCCAGTATGTACGCAGTGGATTAAGGCACTTTACAATGAACCAATCGCCTTTAAACTATGTTACAGCTAAAAAGTCCCCCTTTCACCTTTTCAGGTCCACACGAGAGGATTTTATTTTAGCACTAGAAGCTCTTGCTTGTGCTATAATATCTAATGAAGAAATAATGGCTATTAATATGTGTAGACATGATTTCAAAGCCAGTCTTTATGCTGATGATATTTTATTAGCATTGTCAATACCAGCTAGCTCAATATTGCAACGTGGTCAAGAGTTATGGCTGTTTAAATATTAAATTCCATTGCTACAGTGCCACCAACTGGCCAATAAGAGCATTCCATTCAAGCAGGGTTTCAAGCAGAGACTGTACGGTTTCAAGTCAAGAGAACCGGACTGTAGCAAGCTGGGGAATCTCCACCATCGATCTCCACGGAGATGACAGGAAGCACGTGACCTTCGTGTGAAGGACCCAATGAAAACAGTGGAAGGATACGGAAATTGCATAACCTGCACACCACGAATTCAAGTCACCTGACCTCCTTTCTTTAGGAAACGAGTTGGTTTGTAAGACGTTACCACTTGTAGGCTATGTCGAGTCGTTTTAATTAACGGACGATAAGTCTATGGTTACATGCTTAATGGAAAATTACAGAAGGTGGTGACTTGTATGCATAATGGAAAATTACAGAGTAAAGACTGATATTTTCTAAAGGGAAAGTTGGGGTAACTTTCCACAATGATGAGATCACCTTAGAACAGAAAATCATTTTGGTGCCAAGAAGGTCAGATTGACCCAAGAGCAGGAAACTAAAATCATTATGGTGCCAAAAAGACCAGATGGCTGGTATTTTTAGAAATGTGTTAAGGGGAGTTGTGGGGTACAATTTGTGTATAAAATGTATGCAAAACTGACAATCGAGGTTCAATTCCCCTGAATTGATCCGGCTTTGTGCACCTGTGCAATAAAGTCTAAACTTTCTGAAGAGCTTGCTGCTGTTGTGTCTTTTCCCTTGTGAAATTGTTTTTTACAGATTGGCGATTGGCGTGGAAGTCTGTCGGTTCCTAGACACGACACCAGCTAGCTCAATATTGCACCCGTTGAACATTATAAAAGTGTTTTGACAATTTTCTGGGTACAAAGTTAATTGCGGTAGGAGTGAAGCTATCACTCTTAATCACCATTGCTTCTTAATTCACCTTGGCACTGCTCTCTTTATTTTTTATATGGGTGATATCAAGAGATGGCCCAGTTTTGCCTCTATCATTCTGGGCTACGGCCAGAGGCGATTAAAGTGAATATTTTACCTAGAATTCCTTTTTCTGTACGTAGACCGTTCCACTCAAATTCCCACAGTCTTGGTGTGAGGAAATAGATCAACTATTCTATGGCTTCTTGTGGAAGGGTGAGAATTAAGAATTAATTGTTTTTTTTAAAAAGTAGGGCTGAGTGTGCCTGTTTTTATTGCTTGTCATATAATGCAAGATACCCCTTGTCTTGAGCATAGAAATTTGGACATAAAGGTGGCAGGTGGCTAAAGGAGAGGAATTGTTCAGAATGTAACAAATATAAATCTATAGCATCACTATTGTGCCACCACCTTTAGTATAATGCTAAAATGGACAGTCCCTTAATTTAATTCTCTTGTGAAGTGAGGAATAGCACACAAGTGACTAACCATCAATGGAGCATCTTTACCCTCATGTCCAATATGGAGTAATCCTTTATTCATTGTCAGAGGTAAGGAAAATGAAACTCTGGAAAATGAAAAATACAAATTACAATGAGTGCTGGAATGGGGGTACATGTAACATAAGTGGCATGAAATGGGATTTTAAGCGAAATGATTCACAGAGTGGTGGTAGTTAGTCCAGGTATAGTCAGAAGAGATTTGTCTTCAGACCACCCCGGAAGATGGGTAGTGAAACAGAGGTTCGAAGAGGGACAGGGTGTTTGTTCCACCTCTGGGGAGCAAGGGTGGAGAAGCTCCGTGATGGGGGTGAGCGAGAACCCTTTACTTGAATGGGAGGGGGTTCAAGGCGCCCTGCTGCTGCAGAGCGGAGTAGTCGAGCAAGTGTGCAGAATTTAATCATGTCCTGTAAGGTCCACTATCTCTTATTTCCTAATGTACGCTAGGCGTTTTGATGACTTGTTGAAACGAGTAGCACCATTCATCAAACATGCGGGAAGTCACAGAATTCCCAATTCTACAGAAGAGGATTGCGCGGGAAGTCACAGAATTCCCATCTCTACAGAAGAGGATTGCGCGGGAAGTCACAGAATTCCCATCTCTACAGAAGAGAGATTGGAGTTGACTGCGTAAATTAGCATGTCAATTCAGCCCTCTGAACTCAATTGTGACGTAACCAACTATGTGATATTTGGACCAATAGCTGAGAGGGGGGGGGGGGGCGGAGAACAAAAAAGTTCTTCCTGGAGGCCGTCGCACACTGCACTGTACGAGCACACAACACCGCGTCTTTTTGTTTGTCAGTTGTTCCAATTGCTTCGTTTTGCTCAAAAAGTTCTGCTTCGTACGCAGTAGGCACTTATCTCTCTGCCCAGTCGGTTGTTTGCCACCGACACGCCGTTGCTATCCTCTCAAATGCTGTAAGAAAATGCCCTATATCATCAGCATCAGTTAGCTGCTGTAGGCGTGGCTTCTGCAGAGCCCTTAACTGTCCTAAACCTTGGTTTCCTGGCAGCCCCTGAGGAGGCCCAGGCTGTCTACCACCTTGATCATTCAGGCCATCCAGGTTAGGAGAAGGAGCTAGCCACTTGGGAAGAGGTGTCCTCTGGTGTCCTAGATCCCTGCCTCTGGTCTGGTACAGGGGTGGTCCTGACATGGACTGAAGACTGAATTGGTGCTGAAGGGCCTTCCACCGTGCCTCCTGTCAGGTTGCCTCCAGGTCCAGACGGCTGTCTCGGGCCTGCTGCATCGCCAGGTGTGTTCAGAACATATCCCTCAGCTCCTGCAGGGAAGCCTCCTCCGAGATGCTCCTCAGCTCTGGTTCCTCTCCGTCCATTCCCCCCATGGCTCCTCCAACAGCTCCCTCCTCTGGTTGCTCCGGCCTCACCTTCAGAGAAGAGCGCGGAAAAAGTTCAGGAGAGATTTAAAAAAAAAAAAAAAAAATTCTACTGTTGCTCACTGCTGCCCCCTACTGGAAATCCCACCGCTGCCACCAAGTTGTAATGGACGTACCAGAGAAGGGCGCAGAGACAGAGGTAGTGGAGCAAAAGTTAGGGGTTTATTGTTCCCAGCACAGGTTGACCACAAAAAAAAATTTCGTCTCGAACCAACAAGGGAAAAAAAAACCAACATCTAAAAACCAAAGAAAAAAAAAAAAAAACAAAAGTATCAAATGCTTAAATAACAAAATGTCTCCAGATCTGCTCTTGCCTCTTAAAATACAGAGATCTAAAATACAGCAGATTAGCAATTATGGAACCTTTAGCTTAAACTCACACCTTGGCGCCCCAAAACAAGAGTCACTGATGCTGAGGGATTCATCAGGCAGTTCTGATGCAAATGTCTCACAAGCAATTCTCTGATTTTCTGGCAGCCAGATTATCGGTTCTCTCCCCACTTAATGTGGCAGTTTGATTGTGGAGTCATACACCACAACCCCTAATGCTGCACTGTCCCCTGTACACACCAGTAAAAGATTAAAACATGAAAACACTGCCCTATGGCTGACACATAAAATATGGTGCCACTATTTTGAAAAGGCAACTCCAGATTCAATTAGACATTCAAAGGTAAATCAGTTTCTATGAGGGCCATACAGCCAACAGAAAAAGATTCCACGAAAGTTCCGCAAAAGTGATGCAGTCAAAAGAAATGTAGGAAAGAAGTCCCTCCATTCCAGCTGATTTCCAATGGTTTTACAGAATGGATCAATTTTACTGTATTCCAGTAAATTGCTTATCCATTATATAGCAGGGCTGCCCAATCCTGTTCCTGGAGATCAATTGTACTGTAGGTTCTAATTTCAACCACAATTTTACAAATTAGCAGCTCAAAGAAATCTCTAGCTGACGATGTTTTGCTTGTGTTGAAAACATACAGGATAGTAGATCTCCAGGAAGAGGATTGGGCAGCCTTGATTTATAGGATATCTTTGTCTTTAAATTTATTTGTACTTCACCAGGCTATATTATTTTGCACAATTATACAATTTTGATACATTCACATCCATAACTGTGACAGTGATGTTTCTGACTAAAGCCAGATTAAAGTTCAAGAGAGTCTGGGAAACAATTGGAGTATGAGTAATAGCTACCGTAAAAACAAAATCATACCCAATATGGGATGAGTTGATGGCCTTCGGGCCTCTAATGAAATGATTTAATAATTATTAGACCCTCACATTATCCAGGTATCTATATACAGTACTGCGCCCATGTCTAAACAGTACTCACACATTTGTGATTACTCCTAATGACTGTTGAAAATACTGGCAGTTTAATCATTCTTCACCGACCTCCTTTTTTGCTTGGCAAGTGACACTTATTTAGGCTCATTTCCATTTCACACCAACTGTGGAGCAGAGGAGGAGGACGCGTGTGCATTTGTGCGACCACTAGACTGCGCTGCATTGTGCAGCATTCCAATCTGAACAGTTCACAAAATTTCCCAAACCTCTGAGCCAAACAGGAAGTGTGTCAGGAAAAAGGAGGCGGAGCTGAAGCCTTTCCTTTGCTGCTTGGCTGAAGCAGCCCGTGCAGATTCCTGCTGAACGCCATTTCCGTACTCACGCTGAGCGCGCCGTCTGCGCAACAGAGCCAAAATCAGCAGGCCGCACAGCAGGGATCCAACGATGACGAAGACGATGACGATGACCGTAATGGCCGTGCTGCCCTTGTCTCCCGTCGCCTTCTCCTTCAACGTATCCACTGCAACTGACAGAAGTGGAGAACAGGAGAATTAGTCGCAGGAATCAAAAAGCCCAATATTATAAATTAAGGCACGGAAGGCCCATTTATAAGCAGTAGGTGTAAAGTTAACCCTACAAACCGACACTTAGCATTGCAAACAGAGAAATACAATGAAACAGCGAACCAATCTTTTACATAGCTATTACATCAGTACCCCAGAAGGCAACTCAGGGGAACCACTGTTTTTTCTGAAGTGGTGTGCCAGGTGAGCAGTTGAATACGCTGATTACAAATGGGACAGATTATATATACACTTATGGGCATGATCTGTCCCTGCATTGTCAGAAAATCATTGTCCCCCTTTTTCTGTGGGAATGGGAGAATCAAGCATCAACCGTATGATGGATTTGAAAGGACTGGCATTGATGAAGTAGGTGTAAATTAAAGTTTGGGGTGTATAATTTTAGCAAAAGTTGTAATTCGTATAAAGAGAGTTCTTTTTTAATAACTTAATTTTACCCCATACATGCAATCTCAAAATTGCAGCTGGGACAACAGGGAAAGAACCCTCATAGAATTTTACTGTGTGCACCACAGGAGAACAAAGGCATTAATGTATGACTCAAAACAACATTCAAGTGAAAACAATTATTTAATGTGTGAATTTAAATAAGTGACCTGTCACAGAGTCATTACATTTTTGCATTTGCTGCAATCAAAGTACTCCAGTTGAATCCATCATCAACAGTTGTTCTGTAACCTGCTCGGTGGGCAAAATTATTAAACATTGAAATCCAACCACATTGCCCCCTCCACACATCAGGTATGCTTCCAAACAAGTAATTGGGTCAAATAGATTGGACCTGGGTCAGAGACATGGCCACAGCTCAGTCTCGACTCAAAAGGCAATATTAACACCTAAGGGCCCTGGAGGTTTTAAAGAAGGTGCACATGGAGGTTCTAAAGTCTGTTTCCCTTTTCATTTCTCATCATATGAAATATAAAAATGTATATCACTATTATATTTTATATATACCCACCTGTGACAGAAAGGCTTACAACTGCTTTGGCTTCACCGCTGTCAGTTACAACAACGCATTCATATTTCCCTTCATCTGTCCTCATTGTGTTTCTCACCAGAAAGGACACGTCTATGTTGCTGCCAGACATCTGTAACTGCTTAAAGGAGAATCGTGGATCTTCCGGCTCTCCAACTTTGTCATCTTTAAACATAATTAAAGGATGCTTCTCTCCTGGCCGCCTCCATGTTGCCGCTGTGACTGTCACGTTTATCCCACCAGAATTCAGAAAGCATTTCAATAAAGAGTCCTTGCCATGGACCCCTTGGTTTTCATCCTGGCAATCCAGGGAGACAAACTCTGCACAAATAAACAAAGCAAAATCAGAAAACATGGAGGGAAAAAAAACAAACAAAAAAAACAGGGCAGACAAACTGCACAGGACAAAAACACGAGTGACAGCAATTCAACAAGTTAGACGAGTTAAAAAATAGTTTAATTATTAATCTATGAGCGAAGCCAATCTATGACTGAAACCGCGTCCAAACAATGAACGGTGATACGTGAGACATGAGCCTGAACACGACCAGTTCGTGAGCTTGAAATAGGAGGAAATTTTACCTCAAAGCTTTTCATTTATTTGATTAATTCATAAACATGCCAATACATAGCAAATAATCCCAGAAGTCAGTACAATAATACATTTTACCTTAGCGGTAAATCACAACAGCTTTTTGAATGGAGTTTGTAAGCACACTTGACAAAATCTGTGCTTTTCAATAAGCATCTGGGCAGATCATGATAAGTAATGTTTACATTGACAATATGCTCTGACTCTGGGCAAAAATAATTACGTTACATTTTTAAACAAGTTCAAATACTCTGTATATAAGCAAATACTTCATGATTGTGTTATGTACACAGAAGTAATGCTAATACAAAATTAATTTGGGGATAAGCTCTTCGTTTTAGTATCATTTATTCAGAAAATTAACCGCTTCATTGTTACTGACAATAAAATGATCCGTCTCCCACTGACTCCAGTTCACAGTTCAAAAACAAATGAAACGGTTCAAAGAATCTCTGATAACTTCATGCATTCACTTTCAATTTAACAGGGATTTTTTTACATGTGATATTGGCCAACAAAAAAACAACAACTTACGGTCAGCAGACACTGCACACATGAATTCAGCATACAATACTACAGACAGAATCCAGATGACAGATGCCATTTTTCTCCTTTAATGCAAGACGAAAAGGAAAAACAAGTTATGATATAACTGAGTAGTATATTGCCATTGACAGAAAAGCACGTTGGATTTTCTTTTTTTACTCCATATTTGTATAGCTAGCAGTAAAAAGGAATGTAATAAATAGCAAATAATTGGATGAAACTACTTTTGGACTTTTCAATTATGTAACATTTCTTTACAGTTGCACACAGATTTAGGTTAAATTCATGGCTGTCAATAACATGAGTAATCTGTAAATAAACTTTATGTTTAGCCCACACTGTGAACCCAGATTTTGTCTTTACATAAACAAAGTGGCCATTACTTATTCTTTACTTATTCATCTAAAACATATGTTTTAGAGGAAATCATTCCCATTACTAAATCCTAATTAAATGGTTTGCAGTATCCATGGTTAAATATTCAGTACAATAATGATATTTGGCCGAGATTACTCCATATTACAGTAGTTTCTGCAGGGCGACAAACCTGAACATGAGATTCTGCCAAACAGTAGGCATTGGCTTCTGATTGGTGTGTGAGGAGTTGCGCAACCTCAACACAGGGTAAATGTTGATTTATGTACATTACTTTGCTGTTGTTGTTATATACAGCATGTTGCTGTTGGTTTACAATAGGTTCTGTGAGAATCTTTTATGGGTAATGAAATTACAGCAATCCTTACTTTAATCTAAAATACAATAAGTTCCTTAAACGCACAAATTGACCAGCACACACAAACGTTATCTGGTTGTAATTTTGTTTTGTGTAATTTTTCCAAAGCTGTATCACAAACATTCCGTGATTGCACAGATTGCAGAGTCCCTGCGAGGTTTGTGCCAAGGACTGTTTCCTCGCAAACGGAGTCAAATGGGAAATCAACCATCGGGGTTTTTCCCAGCTACGGGAGGTCTCCATACACGGAAGTGTAAACGCACAGATAAATGATGTTCACTTTCAGGGCTCTCCGATTTGCCGATGTTGGATACAACGTGGCTACATTCCAGTCAGCAAGAAAACTTTCACTTTTCCTTGTAGCTTACGTTACGTTTTAAGCTGAACGCCTAGATGGAGCTTCACCATAGACTGTATAAAAATAGAGCTTCACCGACTTTTCACCACACAAATGTTCCCTGGGCATTATCTTCACCCTCTGCAGTCGGCCTCTCTCCAACACACAACTGAATCGCACACGTGTGATTGAAGTTCAGTTATCAAGAGCACCAACTAAAATACTGAAAAGTAACGTTCATGCCAGATAGCTTAGAGATTCTAACGAGATGTTAAAACAAACTATCAATTCATAATCATATTTCGAAGATATGGCTAGCAAGTTGATACAAATAAAACAGTTCATTAAGAAAACAAATAGAAAAGTCGATATTTCCCTTACCTTAATGCAAGTGAATTGAAATAAATTAACAGCCAAGTCCTTTCCGTGTTGCTTTGTAAAACAAACTGCTTGTTCGTGGCTTAGTTACGAAGGGTTCAGAGATAGGGGAACCAGGCTGAGAGTCCGAAACAGCGGAGGGTTTTTGTCTAGAATAGCTCACGTGGTTTTGATGGTTGCTGGCAAGACCATTCAGCTCATTTGTGGGAGTGAGAAGCCAGTGAAGGAGGTGAGTCGTGTACGGGGAAAATGGAGAATCAGTAGAGGTCAGAGGTCAGAGGTCAGAAAACATGTCTATTGAAGCTGGGAAGGTGCCACGCCCGTGCCCGTGTTTAAGGGCAGCAGAATGCTGAGAAGAGCTGAATTGCCCTAGTGGCAGAGACAGAGAGGCAAAACCAAGAGGAAGTGACAGTTGGTCAGGTGAACTACCGTAGTACATTAGTCTGGCCTAGGAGCTGCGATAACATGGTGATGGAGCTGCAATAACATGGTGATGGAGCTGCAGTAACATGGTGATGAGTAAAGACAACTGAAACGTTGTTTGGGAAAGGACCTGCATGCCCCAGGAAATCGCAGCACTGTCCTCTTTGAGGGACAGGTTGTCACGGTATTGGCCTAGTAGGCATAGCAGGCCTGTTCTGTAGACTAGGTTTAAGATTGTGGCCACTCGTTTTGAGTTGACTGAGACCTGCACGTGAAGTGCACAGATTTCTGTGGGTCAGGGAAGATGAAGGAAAAGCAGAGTTGTGCTTCAGGTGAGGTGCAGCATAAGCAGGAGGAGCCGTGGTCAGAAATAACAGATAGATGTTTCATAGTTCTGTGGTTTATGGATTTCACAGCCATCAATTTATTTATTGTGAACTGTTGGTAAGCATTTGGGTAGGGGGATGAACAGCTACAATGTAAAAAATTGCCCCCTTCCTGATTTCCTATATTATTGCATATTTGTCAGGCTGAATGGTTTCAGATCTTTAGACAAAATGTAACCTGAGTAAAGGGAACCTGAGTAAACACAAAACACATTTTTAAAATGATAAATTCGTTTATTTAATGAAAAAAAAGGTATCATACACCCATATACTATTAGCAAGAGTGCTTTTTCATTACTTATATGTTGGGAGGTACTTTTGAAGTGAGTTATTGATTGTGGTATGTCATAGAGGCATGTGCTGTATGTCAACTGCATGCCACGTCTTTCCCTGCAAAGGCCCCTCGTTTCTTCAAGCACAGTCAGAACGGCCCTTTAGCTACAGTTCTCATGCACAGTGCAAGCCTCTCCATCCCTCCGCTTCGCATCAGACCGCCATCAGCACTGCGTTGAGGGGTGTTTAAGAACAAGCGACAACCGCAAAAAGATCAGAAGTGTGCTTGCGTGTGGTTTTTTTTTTTTGCATATGTATCACAAATGTACTGGGCGAGCGGGCATACTTTTTTAACAATAAGCATCAGCTTTTCCAAAAAAGGTTCTTAAAAAATTTTTTTTTTAAATACTAGCCAGAATGAACTAAGTATTGAAGCATGTTAGATTTCAGTTTCATGTATAATGTTAAATATCTTCATTCCATGAACAGTCTGGCACTAATAGAAGTCTGGTTCAGCTTTGATTGTGATAAAGGTGAAGTCATCATGCTGCTCTACATTCTGCATGGAATGCAGAACAAGATGCGTGTGATAAGCAGAGTAGGAAAATGGTCATACGTTTTCAACATTGCCTTCTTGTGCTATAAAATGAACACATTTACACACTCTGTTAAAAAGGTCCTGGTGCTAATGACTAAAATAATTGGCAGCTAACATTATTCTCTTTATTCTTAATATTTATTTTATTTCTTTATTTGAAAAGGGACAATGTACATTAATCAACATTTAAACAAATGTAAATGAACCCGAGTCAGCCAAAAGGCTAGTTTTCATTGGCAGTGCCTTTGTAGTTAAACATACTACATTATGATTTTTTAAAAAAGCATATACAATACAGTTAAACATGAGTGGACAAAATCCAATAGCAGATAATACAGGTACACAGTATGAGTACAGTCGTATTAAAGGTGGATAAAAACAGCATCAGTGTTGACATTGTTGGTTCTCAATAAAGCATCTTAACATCACACTTAAATGAATAATAGGATGGGACTCTGCTTGTGATACTGAATTCCATTGATGTGATGCCCTGAAGGAAAAGGCGGCGTGGCTAAATGCAGTTTTTCTGAGTGGGATTGCGCAGTCCCCCCTAGCTGCACCTCTAGTAGCTCTGTAAGAATTTAAGAATATATTTTCTACTTGCATAGCAGAACGGAGGTCAGGCAGCGCATGCCATATAAACCCTGAGGGAAACGAGTTTGGCACCCTTATAAATGAGCAGGGACACTATGCAAACTAAGTCTGCTCAGTACAGCGCGCTAAAGCCAAAAACAGCAGGAGTTGGGACATTAATATATACATTTTCATATACACAAATTAGAAAACTAAACCCAGAGAAATCTTTCAGCGGCATACACACACACACCAAAAAAAAAAAAAAAAAAAAAAACCCCGGCACGGTGGCCGACGATAGGTGACCAATTAATTCTTGCGATGCAAGCATTTAAAAATCTGAAGGCTGTCTTATTGTGTGTATTTAGACATTTATTTTCCCTATTTAAAAAAAAAAAAAAACACCCTGGGTATCCTTCTGGAATCTTCTACTCTATACTAGAACGACATAAGATGATCATAGTGTGGGATGTGGTTGTGTGTGAAACACCAGTAAAGAGATCATTTACAGCGTTTGGGGTTCTTGGTAACCTTTCGTTTTTTACGCTTGGAGAAATTTTACATCACTTCCTTTCAAGTCACGCAACTCTGACAAATACGACTTTCTGACAGACAAACATAACCGATACATTTTGTGTATTCGGCTTCAGTTCTTTCCAGCAGGAAGTGAATGCATTTTACATTTTGAATTCTGACATCGTGTAAAGCAGTATGACAGCGTACAGCTCGGGGCTACAGCATAAAAAACCCGTTAAACTGTCTGAATCCAAATTTCACAGTTCGCAGTCAACACGGCGTTTACCGCTCAGTTGGAAGGGGGGGGGGGGGGGGAACGTCACAAAAGTGCCATGCATATTATTTTTCCCAGTCACAAGCTGTTGTTTTTCTTACCGTTTGATCTGAGGGAGGCAGTTGTGTGAGAAGACGCCCATCAAAAACGATAATACATGTTTTTTTACAACGTGGCCTGGAAATACCCAGACACCTGCCATACAGAGAGAAATTAGTTTCTTTCCAAATGAGCTGTTTTCATAACTTCACAGCACTGGCACGCAATTAGTACATGGTAGAAGGAACAGTTCAAAGAAATAGTCATCCTTTTTTGATCTAGACCTATTTCACGTTTGCGGACTTGGCTTATTTAAGTGGAATAACATTGTGAAATGGCCTGACAATGAACAACATGCTCTACCATCCTCAATGCATTCGTTTATCCCAGTGCTTATCAGTCACTTTGCAGAGCATTAGGCACAACAAACAATTAGCATTTTGCTGTACATGAGCCGTCAAGCTAATCAACAACAACTCCATTAATGCATTCCTGGACCATATTTCATGACACACACACACACACACACAGAACCACACACAGAGAGAGAGAGAGAATGGTCAGAATTTATACACAGTACTACAGAATATTATTGAGAGATGACATGGCTCGCCATTAAAATAAGTGTCATGAATAATGACAGGCCCGGGTCCAACTAAGAGGAACATTTGATTTTCCTTCAAAAAAAATTCAGGGATACTGGTTGGTTTGATAGGGGGGCTGGTGAGCTCTGTGAGATGCGTGGCTCTTGCGCATGTCCTCGTAGACCGAATCGCTGCGCCTTGCATGCCCGTGACTCTTACCCAAGGACTTCTTCATCTGCAAACAGGAACAACGAGAAAGGACCAGAAATGCCACACTGGACCAGAAATGCTACACTGAACCATGAACTTTCGCAATCCGACGACGGCGCTGGAGATACTTGTGCTGACTTCGTGAGAAAACTGGCTGCAGAAACCCCCAAAAACCACACTGGGCATGTCGAAGTGTCCTTGAGCAAGACACCTAACATCAACACTCGCGACGCCGCTCAGCGTCTTCTGCTTATCTAGCGCAGCTGAGCTACAGGTCTGACTGTTTTGCACAATCCTTAGGTGTCAAAACACCACAGCCCCTGCCGCCTCCTCAGCTCAAAAGCATTCAGTGTGAATGACCGCAGAAATGTACCAGGTGACTAAATTAACTCGCCCCACAAAGTAGGATTTTATAAACACATTCTCGGGGGCTTGTGTGTGTGTGTGTGTGTGTGTTTGTGCATGTGCCGGTGTGTGTGTGTGGGTGTGTGTGTGTGGCCATGCACATGCGTGCTGACCGAGAGTACGCAAGTGTAAAATGCATAGACTTATTTATAGACATGTCATTTTATTCCAAAAACCCACTTGTCTGTCCTGGGGTCTGAACTGGACCTGACAGCTCCCACCCCACCCAATTAAGTTTATACTCACCCTGGGTACCAGGCAGATGAGCAGGACTGTGAGGCAGAGCAAAAACAACAAGCCAGCAGAGATGGCGCTGACAATCACCAGTTGGATGGCAATACTTTCTCTTCTACCTTTGGGCACGGCCTGCCTGTGTCACAGGACAGTTGAGAACGGTTATAACAGATGGTGCCCTTCTCTTGTTGTTTACATTTGCGCATTTTTTTTTTAATGATCAACTGTTTAAAAACACACTTACCGTTCACCACAACCATGGAGGAGCCGTCGCCCCCAAATCTTTCCGTTCTGCCGGTTTTGTTATCCATGCGTCTGTACTTGCACCAGTAAACACCGGAGTCATCCACAGTCATGTTGGCAAGTGTGACCTGGAGGTTGTTCAGCTCTCCTTTTGTCTGCAGTCTGCTTTCGTACCCTTTCCCTGGCGTCAGTTTCTTGTTTTTCCCAAACAGGAAAAATATTTCTTCATCCTCATCGAGACCCTGGATTAAATAAACTCCTTCGTAGTCTGTTTCAGTGGTGGAGCATTGCATAGTCAAGGAATCCCCACTGTTCAGCCACCGAAACCGTTCTTTACTCTTTACTGTGGAATGGGGGAGAACACAGTGCAATTATTTCGCTTTTAATCCAACAAGGGACCTTGACCAACCAGTGTAACATTTCTGTATGAAATATATGCTAAAGACACTGATGACTGATCAGCATTGAGTGATACTGATGTATCAGGCTCTAGTCTTTGTTGCCCTAGGCACGATTGCGGACCGGAGGGTCGTGGGGGTGGGGGTGGGGGGGTGGGGGGGTGGGGCAGGCTGGAATTGGGGGTGATCCATTTGGCTTCTCCCAGATGGATGGCAAGCCTAGGTGACCGTCTGTGTGGCCCATGACAGCAACCGGCCATGATCTGCTATTTGGCTGGAAAAGTGATACACAACTACCAATCAACATATCTGTCCTCTGTCTGAGCCATTCTGGGACGTCTCTGTCAGCACATATTTAGGTCAAGTGCAACAAAATGTTTATCACGAGAAGTGAGATATTTTACTTCACATCGAAATGTCTCAGTTGCCTTTACTGAACCAGAAGCGATGGGCGATGACCGTACTCACCTGCAGTCGACCAGGTAGAGCAGGAGGCGAAGACCAAAAGGAAGAAACAGTGCACAGAAGTCTCCATCCCTGTGGTACTTTCAGCACTGAGGCAGTACGTCTAACTGAACCTGCAAAGCACAGGATATGCTATTCATATGTATCAGTGAGATCAGTTAGCATTTCCTTACACCAAAAAAGGTTACTTGCTGGATGAAATGGCAAAAACTTGGTGTCAAAGAGCAGTGTACTGCAAGTTGTTATAGCATCTTTGAAAACTTTAACAGCAAGATGCATTGTAATTAATAGCATCAAAACCAGCATTTTGGGAGTCTTTTTTTTTGTAATTTAATCATTTGAACCTAAACAAAGTATTTGTCTTTAAAAACAATCTTTGAGCCTATAGTAGTGAGGAGATTCATTGAGTGGACAATACAAAAGTTAAAAGGCTTGTTTTTCAATATTTGAAATTCTTATGAAAATATCTGCTGTTCTCCACTTGTATAGAAAGCAACAAGTGACACACCTGCAGTGACGCAGCCCAGCAATGCAATTCAGGCCACAAAAACATGTGTATCCAGTATTTAGAGCATATTTATGTAGGCCATACACAGACTCTTCTTTGAGCGGAGCAACAACCCGATTTTTGCTCATTTAGCCTAGCCTGAAATTTTACGTCAAATAGTAATGACTTGTCAGTAGTCATTACCCGTTTCAGTTACTTTCAAAACTTCAATTTGGATATAATTTAAACAAAAGTACAAGCAGTCCGATGTTACAAATGACCTAGCCGGTATAAATGTAATGGAGGGAAAATTTAAACAGTAAATGAAAAAGAAATAATGCACAAATACAAGTATTAATCAAGTGAACACATTTCCAACAGTAATGGGAGACCTGCCACATCTTCAGATTATGAAGCATGGGGCTTTAAGAAGCAAATATTGATGCCGAAGCAACTTTGTAACTTAGCATGAAGGGAATTGTGATAATTTCCAAATTGATGAGGAAAGCTTCTTTTGTTTGTTTCTTAACACCCAGGTAAGCTTTTACAAAGCAAATACCTTACTATACCAACAAATCCGGTGTGTGCTAATTATAAGTGCTTGTGATCTGGTGCCTGTTTCTTTTCCATTAATCACAAGGCGCATCCAGAAGATCATGCTATGTCAACGCAGCAAGCAAATTAGTTGAACACATTTATGGTAAATGGACTGCATTTATATAGCACTTTTTAAATCACTCACACGCCAATGGTGAAAGGCTGCCGTGCAAGGTACCAGCTTTGCTGCTTGGACCCCTAATAATGATAATAATGATAATAAATAAATAAATAAATAAAAAGCTGCAGACAGCACTACACAGGGTCCAAGCAGACAATCAACACCATGGGTGGTCATATCTGAATACATGAAATGCTGGTTCAACTATAGACTAGACTGCAATAATGTTTTTCAGTTGGGACACTGAAAAAACCTTCCTGTTGACTTGTGAATTAATCAATTTTAAATTCTTTAAATTCTGATTTACTAAATTGTTTCATTAGCCCAGTCATTTATTAAGAGAAGTTGGCATTAAACCCAGATAATGTTATGGCCCTTCTTGTCCAGCCCTGCACAACACCATACAGATCATGTTTTGCCCAGACACACGTTTTCAAGCCAATAAACCAAGTGTAAAATCAAAGTAAATTTCATAAAATCCGCATCAGAATTTTTTAAAAAATGCAATTTAACACTGCAGCAGTGATTTTTCACAGACAATACCTTTATCGGACTTTTAAAGAGAACACTCTTAGTGCGCTGTTGAAATTTGTAGTAGGCCTAGTTTCATGCGAATTGATCAATCACTCTAGAAGATGTCATTTAAGTGTTAATTTATTCAAAACTGTGAAACAAAAATGCGAGGAGGGGAATATAATGGCATTAGACGTGATTGACAACGTGGTCAAGAGTTATGACTGTTTAAATACTGAAAATTAAATTCCATTGCTACAGTGCCACCAACTGGCCAATAAGAGCATTCTATTCAAGCAGGGTTTGAAGTTGTATACAAAAGTCTCACAGAAAACACGTTTTCAAAGTACAAAATTGCCAAGTTACTCACACATACAAGACATACACCGTCTACAACTCATTCAGACTGCCAAAATCCAGGCCTGCCATTACAAGTATTGATATCAAAATGACGCCAAGTTACGGTACTACAAACAATATAGGCTCTCTTGCTTCACCGAAATTAAATAAGATTCCAAATTCCAAAGCAATGCTACCCAATATTTCCTCAATTCTTTCAAGTCACTTGGCGCTCACTCCCTGTGCTGCCCTGCCTGTATTCACTCCCTGTGCCATCCTGCCTGCTTTAGCCGATCCTCTGGCTCAATCCCCACAGAGACATACGACTAGAGGCTATATTTTAACGATCTAAGCGTACGGTCTAAAGCGCATGGCGCAAATGCATTTAGGGCGTGTCCAAATCCACTTTTGCTAGTTTAACGGTGGATAATCTGGGGTTGTCCTTAGTCTCTTAATTAAGCGTAGGTGTGTTTCGGGCGTAACATGAGATAAACCCATCAGAGTGTCATCTCCCACTCCCTTTAAAAGCCAGGTGAGCTTGCACCTTGGCGGATTGCTATTATAATGGTGGATTTGCCAAGTAGTAGGAAAGAACGCTTCTCTGCAGAGGAAACGGATCTGTTGGATTAGCTAATTCTGATAAATATTATGACTAACCATTATGAAATGTTTTTATTATATATATCGCGCGTAGTGCACCCGCCTATGTAGGCGCATATTACCATCTTAATAATGTGCCCTTAAAATAACAGTAAAATACTGCGCCATTGACTTAAAACCAGGTTTTTGCTGGTCAATCGCGCAATCGCTTTCTTTTTTTTTAAATAAATAAACTTTATTTCGATTATACAAGTCATTACAAACAATTACATAAACCAGGAAATCTAAATACATTAGGTAAGGCATCTTCTATATTAAAAGTCCAGAGTTTCCCAAAGATTTGCATTGCCATGCTTGATGTCAATTGTCCTTCGACGTTTTAGTTCTGTTAAAACGTTCAGATACAGATTCACTTGACACGTAGATATGATCAACTGTCATTTTACTTCGCGTTTTCCATATGTGGTCATTCACTAGACATATTATTAACCATTACATTACATTACAGGCATTTAGCAGACGCTCTTATCCAGAGCGACTTACACAACTTTTTACATAGCACTTTACATTGTATCCATTTATACAGCAGGATATATACTGAAGCAATGCAGGTTAAGTACCTTGCTCAAGGGTACAACGGCAGTGTCCTTACCCGGGAATCGAACGTGCGACCTTTCGGTTACAAGCGCTGTTCCTTACCCACTGTGCCACACTCCGTCCCAATTAACCAATATAAATCTTTAAGTTTGTCATCAATGTTATATATTATTCCATAAAATACAGTTTCTGGTGTAATTGAAATATTAACACCAATAGATTTCATTTGTTCCCATATTTTTTCAGATCGACTGCATTCAATCAACAGATGCTCCAAAGTTTCATCTGCATCACAATCTGGCATTGGGCAGGATTTCGTTGTAACAAAGCAACTCCATTTTACAACAGCTCTCACTGGCAATCTCCTCACTGATATTAGCCAGGCTATATCTCTCATACTTTCAGAAATGTTTTTGCTCCATATTCGTGCGACCATTCTTTCACATTCTAAATTATTTAGATATCTGTATTTTATAACTCCACCATACAGTTCATTCATTATTAAATTATATATGACCTTATTCTCAGAATGGCACCAGTCAATATTTAAATGTTTAAACTTGTCTATAAAATCACCATACATAAGTTTAAAATAAGGTTGTCTGGTTCTCGCTTTTCCTTTTTTTCCAGTTAGTAATGTTACCGATCCAGCTAATTTGTCTGTTTATTCCATCTGCCACAATCTTACACATTGCTATTTTTAATTTGATACTTACGTCTATTGCTCCCAAACCTCCTAATTTTCTAGGTTTAAATAACAATTCTCTCCGAGTAACTTCTCTATTCGTTCCCCATATTAATTTACAACACTCTTTACTTATCTTCGTTATATATTTTTCTGTTGGTGGAAACACTGAACTTAAAAACATAATTTTTGACAGGATTAACAAATTATATATACCTATTCTATACCTAAAGCTTGTGTTTTTACCAGACCACTTCATCTTTGACTTCTTTTTCTTTTTTTTTTTTTGCCAATTTGATTCACAACAATCAGTATTACTAATATAGATACCTAATACCTTCATTTCTTCTTTTACATTTATGTGTATAGGGAACTGTTTACTTAAATTCCCAGTCCAGACAGCTTCTGATATATGATGGTTTAAAACTGCTCCGGATATTTTTTCATAAATTTTAAAATGCTCACACATAATATCCAATTCTGTTTGTGATTTTACAAACACTGTAATATCATCAGCATATGCTGAAATGATAACTCTCTCATTCCCAACCTTTACCCCTTCTAATCTCTTATCGTTTTGAATTATTTTAACCAAAGGGCTGATTGAAATCACATATAGAGCAGCACATAAATTATTAACCATTAACCTTCCTTTTACAGCACAGGTCTGTTCTCTTTCTATAAGCAGATCCAAGCGATCCTGCATCCTATTTACCAGCACCTTAGCAAATATCTTATAGTCCAAGTTCATTAAAGTTAATTGTCTCCAGTTGTTAATATCATATTCATCACCTTTTTTGAAAATTAAAGTGATTATACCTTCATAAAAGGAATCTTACATATACTCTTTTAAAATGCCTTCATTAAAAACCTGGGTTAAAAAACCAGAGATTTCCTTCTTACATTTCATAAAATTCTGTTGGCAACCCATCCTTACCTGGTGCTTTTTTTAGATTTAACTGAGAAATAGCCAGCTCAACTTCTTGCAGAATAGGACATTCCAAGTCATCAGAATTAAGACACTGACCATCATTAATTGAATTTAAAAAGAGTTGAGACAGATCATTGTCAATTTCAATATCTGCATACATCTTTTGACACTTGGCGCCGCTTTGCGCCGGGTGTAAGATAGAGCCCAAGATCTTGAAAACTCTCTCATACCTGCAGTAAAATAGGCAGTATACTTCGTACGAAGTAGAATTTTTTGAGCAAAACGAAGCAATCAGAACGACTGACGAACAAAAAGACGCGTTGTTGTGTGTTCGTACGATGCAGTGTGCGACTGCCTCCAGTGAGAATTTTTTGAAAAGTTCTTTCTTGTTCTCCGACCCCCCCAGCTATTGGTCCAAATATCACATAGTTGGTTACGTCACGGTTGAGAGTTCAGAGGGCTGAATTCACATGCTAATGTATGGTAACTCAACTCCAATCTCTCTTCTGTAGAGATGGGAATTCTGTGAGTTTCCCGCATGTTTGATGAATGGTGCTGCTCGTTTCAGCAAGTCATCAAATCGCCTAGCACACATTCGGAAATAAGAGAAAGTGGACCCCCTCGTCTAAACTCGCATTTGCCGAATGTACAGGCAAAACTCTCCATTCTCCGTCCTACTCTGATTTAGAGGGCGAACGTACCATCTTCTTCGCCTTTTTTTCTTCTTTCGCATATCTAGATAAACTAAAGCCACTTTAAACTGTTTGTTTTGTGTTGTGATCTCGCGTAGCCCTTCTCTTTGTACATCCATGGCGTAGCCACAAGACGGAGGTCTGGTTGAGATTCCAGCCCCGGTTAATAGCTGCCTCGTAATTATTCACGCCCCAGAGGCGTGGAGTGACTTTAAACGGTGCGGTGTTCTCACTGAGTATACCGACAACAGTGTTCGTGGACATGCTCGCCGGTGGTTCTCAATCCTGAAGTTCTTTCTTCTTACTGAGTATACTGCCAGCTTAAAGTATACTTTAAGTGTATTGTGGCTGTGTACTTCAGAACACTGGATTTGAATTGAAATCACGAGGTTAAAGTGCAGACGGTCAGCTTTGAGAGTATTTACATATCCTATGATCCATTTAGAAATTACAGCCCTTTTCATACACAGCCCTGCCATTTTAGGAGACCAAATGTAATTGGACAATTTAAGACAATCTTAAATGAAGTCATCAAATTTAGTCATTTTCATTTGATCACTGCCTGAAGTCGGTGTCCCACAGACATCACAAGATTTCCTGGTGATGCTCTGCTAGTCCAGGACTGCAGCGATTTTCAGTTTCTGTTCATTTTGGGGATATTTTTGCGTTGGGAAATTCACTCGGCCAGTCAAGAACGTTCCACTTTTTGGTCCCTTGGGTGTGTTTGGGGTCATTCCCCTGCTGTAAGTCGAATGAGTTTTGAAGCATTTCCTTCTCAGCAGATGTTGGTTACTTAGTCCACTTGTTTATCCCACAGTGGGGAAATTCCTTTGGCTCCAACACACAATATATGAAGGACTTAAAAACATCAACAGACAGTACACAATGGGCAGATGTATTTGGCTCCAACATGCAACACAAAAGTCTTTAAAAAAAAACAAACAAAACATTGACAGTAAATACACAGAGTTGACTTTCCAATTTGCTACTACTTGTTTACGAGAGTATAATCTGCTGGAGAGCTCATTGAGCATTCAAGGCTGCCTCACTTCTAGCAATATGAGGAGGCTCTTTCACCTGACGTCAAGAGGCCAGCTCCCTTCAGCATCCAGCAGGAACAATATTGCTGGAGGCTGAAAAAAACTTTTGACAGGACAGTGGCCTTACTTATGCTGCTCACTCGCTAAAGCTGGTTTCGGGCCAGTATGTACGCAGTGGATTAAGGCACTTTACAATGAACCGATCGCCTTTAAACTACGTTACAGCTAAAAAGTCCCCCTTTCACCTTTTCAGGTCCACACGAGAGGATTTTATTTTAGCACCAGAAGCTCTTGCTTGTGCTATAATATCTAATGAAGAAATAATGGCTATTAATATGTGTGGACATGATTTCAATGCCAGTCTTTATGCTGATGATATGTTGTTAGCATTGTCAATACCAGCTAGCTCAATATTGCACCCGTTGAACATTATAAAAGTAGTTTGACAATTTTCTGGGTACAATGTTAATTGCGGTAAGAGTGAAGCGATCACTCTTAATCACCATTGCTTCTTAATTCACCTTGGCACTGCTCTCTTTATTTTTTATATGGGTGATATCAAGAGATGGCCCGGTTTTGCCTCTATCATTCTGGGCTACGGCCAGAGGCGATTAAAGTGAATATTTTACCTAGACTTCCTTTTTCGGTACGTCGACCATTCCACTCAAATTCCCACAGTGTTGGTATGAGGAAATAGATCAACAATAAATGCAGCATCTTTAACCTCATGTCCAATATGGAGTAATCCTTTATTCATTGTCAGAGGTAAGACTCAGGAAAATGAAAAAATACAAATTACAATGAGTGCTGGAATGGGGGTACATGTAACATAAGTGGCATGAAAGGGGATTTTAAGTGAAATGATTCACAGAGTGGTGGCAGTTAGTCCAGGTATAGTCAGAAGAGATTTGTCTTCAGACCACGCCGGAAGCCGGGTAGTGAGACAGAGGTTCGAAGAGGGACAGGGAGTTTGTTCCACCTCTGGGGAGCAAGAATGGAGAAGCTCCGTGATGGGGGTGAGCGAGAACCCTTTACTCAAATGGGAGGGGGTACAAGGCGCCCTGCTGCTGCAGAGCGGAGTAGTCGAGTAGTAGTAGTTTAATCATGTCCTGTAAGGTCCACTTTCTCTTATTTCCGAATGTGCGCTAAGCGTTTTGATGACTTGCTGAAAGGAGTAGCACCATTCATCAAACATGCGGGAAGTCACAGAATTCCCATCTCTGCAGAAGAGAGATTGGCGTTGACTCCACAAATTAGCATGTCAATTCAGCCATCTGAACGCAACTGTGACGTAACCAACTATGTGATATTCGGACCAATAGCTGAGAGGGGGAGGTCGGAGAACATGAAAGAACTTATCGAAAAGTTCTCCCTGGAGGCCGTCGCACACTGCACCGTACGAACACACACCGTGTCTTTTTGTTCGTCAGTTGTTCTGATTGCTTCGTTTTGCTCAAAAATTTCTGCTTCGTACGAAGTATACTGCCTACTTTAGTAGACAGGGGCAGTCCTGCTGGCTGTAGTGTAGGTGAGGGTCAGGACTTTGAACCTGATCCTGGCAGCAACCGATAGCCAGTGCAGTGACCTCAGCAGAGGAGTGATGTGGGAGAACTCGGGATTTGCTTTGAACGACAGGTGTTATCACAATACATGTACTTGAAATCTGTTATGAAATGCCCCATGACAAAGGTTATTGAAGTTTTTCGAGTTCAAAGAGCAACCTTGATTTACAAGTTGAGATACACTGCTTGCTGTTAGAGGAACGGCCTCAGCTATAAACTGCAGAGTCTTTCCTACATTTGCAACATTATCCATGGGAAGGACTGGGAAAGTAACTCTCCCTATCCAACTCTGTGAGATATGAAGTCATTCAGATGAAGGTCTTGCACAGGGCCTACATTACACCATGTACTTTTTTGGACAAGTTGGATTCAAATCTCATTTTTGTGCTGGAATGGCTGTGGTTGCTAATCACATCCACCTATTGTGGGATTGTCCACTCGTTCATAAATGCTTGGCTGAAGTAAACGATATGTTATGCATGATGTTAAATGTTTGCATTCCAGTACATACACTTAAAATATACTTATTAGGGAGTAGAAAATATCCGATCGTGAATTACACCACGGGCCATTGCATTAGCTTTTCGGGCAGTGCAATACTCCTGAACTGGAACGGGTGCAAACTGGGCTGTTTTAGCTCAGATAACTGGCTTACGCCTGTCATGGAGTTAGGGGCGACATAGCTCAGGAGGTAAGAGTGATTGTCTGGCAGACGGAGGGATGCCGGTTCAAACCCCGCCCTGGGCGTGTCAAAGTGTCTTTGAGCAAGACACCTAACCCCTAACTGCTCTGGCGAATGAGAGGCATCAATTGCAAAGCACTTTGGATAAAAGCGCTATATAAATGCAGTCCATTTACCACTTATTACTGAGGAAAGTGGTCGTCGGCCCTCAGAGATTACAATAAAGGACAGGATGGCCTGGGATATTCATTAGATCATTTCTTCATGCAATAGCCTGATTTTTGGAAAAAAAAAAGAAAAGGGAGGATACACAAAGCATTGAAAACACTATACATTTAACTTTCCGGGAAATGAATGACCTTTTAATGCGGAGTAATTTTATTAATTTAGCACACAATGCAGCAGTTCACAGAAATTTTTGTTCATAATTGCGAAGGCCGAAAAATCTCCAAGGCACTGCAGCTGAAACAGTGCGTTATTGTACAGATTCCAATGTTGTCTTTTTCAGTCACATTAATTTACCTGGATGCCTTTATTTCATGCATAGATGCAGGGTTTCCGCCAGTGTATTGCAAGGCCGGCGGCCAGCCGGGCCTAAGCATTTGGGAATTTAAAAAAAAAAAAAAAAAAAAAAATTAAATGTTTAAGATGTTTTTTAAACTACAGTTACAGTGGGGCGGCTCGGTTGAAAAGCTCACCAGCGACATGTGTTGGTTAAAACGTGAACGCACTGTAGGAAAGGAGGTCTGAGATCAGTGTTCTTTACCTTCATTGTGCGTAGAGTGGCCTTCACCACTTGACGCTTCCAACTATCACAAGCTAACATTACCTAGCAAGCCACCATTTCTTATTTAGTAGGCTAACCAACCTCGTTACAAACTGCGTTATCACTTCATCTCTTCGGTAAGTACATTCTTTTTACATTAACTTAAGCAGTGTGTAAGTAACGTTAAAATAGTAGCATGAATGTAACGTTTGATATATTGTAACATTACATGACTTATTAATCGCCATCAAAATAACTTCACTTGTTTATTAATAACGTTTGCTTGATGACATTGATGTGCACGACAACGTCGTCATAAAATTTCCCGACCGTGAAAACTGCCTGACTTGTTTACATTTTGGACAGATGTGGCTACAGAGTAAATCCATCGTTGTTTCCATCGCAGCACTTAGCTTAGGTTATATCTAGAAATACCATCTTTGGGGAAAAACGCTTCGGTTAAGGGTCAGGCACTCTTCACGATAAGAAATTTCACGATTCTTTCGATATTGATTGTTTCTAAAGTGCTGCGACGGAAACAACGATAGATTTACTGAGGAACCACATCTGTCCAAAATGTAAACAAGTCAGGCAGTTTTCACGGTTGGGAAACATTTTGACAACGTGGTCATGGAGCTAACTTGGCTAGCTAGCCAAACAGTAACACATACTTACTCTGTGCCATTTAGGGCTAATGTCAAGGAGGAAAGGTAGCGTACTGTAAAAGCCAAAAAACCTTACAGTTTAAATGTTTAAATGTGCCCAGCATTCCAAGGCTTGTTGTAAGATTCAGTAGCCAATCAGGACTTGAATACAGGTTTTTTGTAGAGTGCAAAAACTTTGATATTTAAATTTAATTGAATTTCTTTTGTTGAAACCACAGCATTCCAAGACTGTACATTGTTGTCAGATTCTTTGTAAGACTCTGCTTTGCTGTAAATAGTTGTTGATTTTTTAAAATATGTGTTGAATAAATGACTTATTTATAACATTCACATTACATAGTCATATTTTCAAATCTCCAGATCTCCAGTCTGCTTTTAGCACGGACTTAATGTAGGGCCCTATGGAATCTGTGTTATAGCTTTTTTAAATTCTCAATTCCGCGATTCCGTCCGTGATTCTGTTATCACAGAAACTATAGGGCCCTACCTTAATGCTGCCATCAGTCTGTCGCTGGCCCACGCCAGGACCCCATCAAAAAAGACACTTGGCTGCCGGGCCGCTGGGCCCTGTCAAAAGATACTTGCCACCAGGCCTAACAACTTTTTTGGGGGAAACCCTGTAGATGTGCAAGAAAAAAATTTATCACATTTTCGTAACTTTTATACCAGGAACTAATGCCGCTGAAAGAAATTGTGCAACTTGCCAGATTAAGAAATGCCAACAGTGTGTACTGTACTGCAGGAACACCCACAGTGGGCATCCATTTATCAGAGTAATAACTGCCTCTGTTCATCTGCTAAACTGTATTGTGAAGACCTGCTTTTTCAATGAAAAGGCAGTTCCACCGTGTTATCATGACTTAAAATGTAAAATGGCTTTATTATATTTGACCTTCATTTCCCTCTGATAAACCTGGATGCCCTGTCTGTATACAATGCTACGGCAACAAATACAAAAAAATTTTATGGTTAAATTATAAAAAAAAATTTACTGTAAAAAAAAACAAACTTGCATTGTAATCAAAGGTGCTATCACAAAACAAATCCTGATTGTGATGATTAAAAATTATAATCAAGTAATTATAATTAGTCCAATAATTAAACAGCATTAAGTATAGAAGCAATATATTAGAAGCACCACAAAGAAAGAAAGTACAAGTTTTAAACAAAGAAATACACTGTGGAAAAGTTTACATCCACACAATTTCAGTTTTACAGTTTATCAATATAAATACAAAACAAGCAGACGTAAATTTGAGCAAAAATGACCCATCGCCCAAAATCTGCAGCATGTGAATTAGTGTATGTATGTACAAACCAGTGAAAAGAAAGGTGTTAATCCCACCAAGCCAAAAAATACACCATAATTATAACAATCACAACATTTAAACCAGGGGTGAAGGGTGTTAACGATCACAACTCAGCAGTGATTAACACATTTAAACCAACAAAAAAAATCAGCTACTTCTATTTACAGTTTTGTTTTCAAAAGTAGATTGTGAATGGAACATGATATAAAAAAGGTGTTTTGTTTTTTTAAATCCAAAATCGAAAAAAATGCAGGTAAAATGAATATGCTGGAAAAACAGAAGCTGCATTTTCATTCTTTTGGTTAAGAGTTATAACATCCAACAATTCTTCACTTAAGTCAGTAAGGGTTCCTAGGAGATCAAAGGATTCCCCCATGTGAAATCTTGCTACCTTTAGTAGAGCCCGACCGATACCGATCCCGATTTTGGAGTCCTAGCCCACCGATTACCGATGTTTTGACCGATATTTTGTCAAAAAGTGCAACGTTTTCAAATCAATGTGAAAAACTTTATTAAAGTTTCTATATTTAAGAACATTTTACATAAGAAAACAAATAGAAATAAACACAAAGAACTTTAGATAAGATTAAATTAAATTAACACCATCTTTAAGTGTGTGAAATCAAAATAACGCCACACCTTGCTTTTAACGTTGACCATGTTCCGTGCTGCGTCCTTTACTGCTACCACAGAGTGAATGCATAAGTGAATGCGATAAGAAAAATTTCGGTTAAGCTGACCTAAACAACGCTATTCCAAAAGCAAAATTAGACATGTTATACATTGTTAGAAAGCTTATACACCTACTGAATAAATGAATTGTCAATCAAGCCAGACTGTACTAAAAAGGGCGACACCACCGTAAACAACGCCTGTGGTATTACGCACAGCTATTTTGGAAGGTACCCAGGCATCACATGCGTATTTCACAAACGGATTGTCCAAGGCAATAAATGACCACTCATTCAAATAGTTATCTATCCACAGCCAAAACTAACATACAACTTACCGCCACATATTCTCAAGTTTGAAGTTGAGTTCTTGTAGGCTGAAATGTCCACATTTCTAGGCAGACAAAGAAGGCAGCGCATAATGTAACTACTGTTTTTTTTGTAGTCTAAGTAAAACGTAGTTTGAATTTGAGGCCAGGGGTGTTCTGCCTCCTAGGAATCACCCGCCGTTGTTTCAGCCATTGTTGTCACCCACTCATCATTCTGTATGCTGTGACTAGCTACGTCTGATTGGTGAAACGGAGTCATGTGGGGCTATGACAGCGCCAAAGCAAAGACCAGTCAGCCTCTTTGGCTGAAGTCTCTGACAGAATGAAACAGAACGTGCATTGAATAAAAAATGGGTAAAAAAAAAAAAAAAAAAGTAACGAGCGGAATGTAGCCGAATATAACGGAGTAAAAGTAACTTTTTCTTCAAATATACTCAAGTAAAAGTATGTTGCATTAAAACTACTCTTACAAGTACAATTTATTCAAAAAGTTACTTAAGTAAATGTAACGGAGTAAATATGACACGTTACTGAGAATCAGAGGTGGGTAGTAAGTTAAATGAATTATATTTTCTCATTTTATTTCTACTACATGATCTCAAAGAGTAAGACATTATCTAGCGGAGCCAAAGAGTGAATCAAGTGTAACGTTAGATGAAATTAAATTGACTGGATGAAATGCGTGAAAAAAAAAAATAAAAAAAAAATACAATGCGCTTTCGTGCAGGTTACCCGCGCTAACTGTTGGTTGATTCACTTCTCCAACAGCAATCCTTCTCTCATGTTATCACGGCAAAGCTAGATAACATGGCTTAAAATGATCCATGTTAGAAGTGTTTTATCGGCGTTTTTACTGTCTCGTTAGCTTGCTACGATGACGCGTGACTAGATGACACACTCGCTTGCAATAACACGTTGGCTAATGACACAGCATCATATAGTAGCTAATATCGCAGAAAAAAAAAAAAAAAAAAAAACCAGTGTGATGCATTCAATCACCATTTTATTTTGGCTGGTTATTTGAGAATACAGCAATGTCCTCTGGAAATGTAGATCCTACGCTGCTTATGTGCTCACTGCCACTTCATAAAGGCTTGCTAGCCAGCTAGCTTCCTAAAGTGAACCAAATATGTTAGCTAGCTCGCTCGCTTGATAATGAGGACTGAAACAGTGGTCGTATAAACGTATTTAATTTAAAAAAAAAAAAAACCTCACTAAATACACATACCTTTATTGCGGCAATCGAATATGTGCAGACAAGTCTTGCAGTGGAGAATATTGGATGAGGCACGAGTGACAAACGTCTTTAGAGAAGTAGCGCGTCAGCTGCTGCAGTTCACACTTGTATCGGAGTTCCCTCTACTTGATAATTTTAGTAAATAGCAACTACAACGTTCGAACAGACAAGTACAGATAAATAATCATTGTTTTTTTGTTTATTATACTTATTAAAATCAGGACACATCGGCGGCATAACTGCCGATCCCGATGTCGTCAAAAAAGTCAAATAATGGCCGATGTCGGTCGGGCTCTACTTTAGTCCAGACTTCTTTTTAAGGAATGGCGATCATGTTTCTACATGTACAGCAGAAAACATTTGTACACACCCACATCCGAAAATATCTTCAGTGAGAATGCAAAGGCAAGGAGTGCAACAATGGGGCCCAAATGAACTTCATGTAATTGCACAAGGCAGTAAAGTTTAGATCAACCCTTGTAATATTGCGAATGCAGAGTAACGCCTGTAAAATCACCAGGTTGAATTATTATAATGCTTTGTTGTTGGTGTCCTGGACTTTTAAGAACGTAGTGTTAATTTAGCGACAAAGTTCACGTTGGTATCCACTGTATAGTTTCAAGTTTAACTGCCACTGTTCTTTTTCACAGATGCTGCGCAGAGCATTTTCTGCACCACGGTTGCTGTTCTGCCCCCTTTAAACTAGGGTTGAATTACTTCCTCCCCACTACCTATAAAGCACTTGAGCACTTCCAAATCTTGGAAATGCTGTTTCTGCAGTCTGCAGAAAAGCAATCCAAGGCCTAGGTTTTAGCTGCTCTGTACGTTATCTTTGTAACCGAAATCCAAACATATCAGTCATTAAGTCCGTGGCCCTGTTTGTTATTTTTTCCCCCTCATTTTGTTTGTGTTATTTTACTGGTGTGTTACTTTGTTTTGAGCATTACATTTTCTCACATCACTAATTCACATGCAGTGTTTCCACAAACTTCAGTTTGAGGTTCCATATCAGGAACGTGGAGGACGATGCTCTTTTTGGGGGGAAAAAGGGAAACTCTGTTTTTAGTCTGGTAGAACTGTAAAGACCAACCGAAAGTAAACTCATCACAGGGATTACCAAAGCATTCTTGATTGCACTGCCATGACAAACTACCAATCAGAAATAAACCTGGAGCAGAGTCATTAGTTTCTCTGAGTTCAGACACACAAAGGAAAAGTAAAATTCCTCCATTTCCCCAGAATGTGCAGCAATTTGTTACTATAAGGATTAGACAGTCCTGAAGGGGCAATAATCCAACTTCAAAAGTTTAAAGGTTGAGACATAGAATGGCTTTTGTTCAAACCTGCCGAACTTGTTGAACAAGAAGAGACTGTTATCCACCGCATTGCCTGGAAACCTTTTTTGAGAAAGCCTTAAAAAAAAAAAAAACAATTCTAAGCAACATTAAAAATGTGAGACATTACCAACTGACTAGGGCACTGTGATGGAACAGGAAATAATTACCTTCTTCCATCATGTCTGAAGACTCTGGATACATCCCCCCTAAAAGCAGGAGAGAGGTGGTTAGACGTACAGTACACACAGTGCCTACATTGGTCGATGGACCGGTTACTCTATGTAGCCCACTTCCCCACAACAAAAGGCCTGTCATCTCATGTTTCTCATAAGAGTTGCAGGATACCTAAAGTTGGAGAATTTCCAAATTCCCAGATGACGTAAAATGGAAAACAAAGGACAGATGACAGTGAACTGAAGCCAAACATCCCACACTATTCCCATCCTGCTTATAAAATATATATTTTTAATGACCTATTAGATCTATTAAAATCTACCAAGTCCTCTACAGTAGCTCAGGGCTCTTTGTTACTGATGCTGAGGGATTCAGGCAATTCTGATGCAAATTTGCATTTTCTGGCAGCCAGATCACCGGTTCTCTCCCCACTTAATGTGGCAGTTTGATTGTGGAGTCATACACCACAGCCCCTAACGCTGCACTGTCCCCTGTATGCACCAGTAAAAGATTAAAACATGAAAATACCACCCTATGGCTGACACACAAAATATGGTGCCACTATTTTGAAAAGGCAACTTCAATTAGACATTCAAAGGTAAATCAGTTTCTATGAGGGCCATACAGCCAACAGAAAAAGATTCCACGAAAATTCCGCAAAAGTGATGCAGTCAAAAGAAATGTAGGAAAGAAGTCCCTCCATTCCAGCTGATTTCCAATGGTTTTACAGAATGGATCAATTTTACTGTATTCCAGTAAATTGCTTATCCATTATATAGCAGGGCTGCCCAATCCTGTTCCTGGAGATCAATTGTACTGTAGGTTCTAATTTCAACCCCAAATACAAATTAGCAGCTCAAAAGAAATCTCTAGCTGATGATGTTTTGCTTGGGTTGAAAACATACAGGATAGTAGATCTCCAGGAAGAGGATTGGGCAGCCCTGATTTATAGGATATCTTTTTGTCTTTAAATTTATTTGTACTTCACCAGGCTATATTATTTTGCAAAATTGTACAGTTTTGATACATTCATGTCCACTGTGACAGCGATGTTTCTGACTAAAGCCAGGTTAAAGTTCAAGAGTCTGAGAAACCATTAGAGTACGACTAATAGTTACCATAAAAACAAAATCATACCCAATATGGGGTGAGTTGATGGCCTTCGGGCCTCTGTAATGAAATGATTTAATAATTATTAGACCCTCACATTATCCAGGTATCTATATACAGTACTGCGCCCATGTCTAAACAGTACTCACGTGATTACTCCTAATGACTGTTGAAAATACTGGCAGTTTAATAATTCTTCACCGACCTCCTTTTTTGCTTGGCAAGTGACACTTAAGGCTCATTTCCATTTCACACCAACTTTGGATCAGAGGAGGACGCGTGTGCATTTGTGCGACCACTTGACTGCGCTGCATTGTGCAGCATTCCAATCGGAACAATTCACAAAATTTCCCTAACCTCTGAGCCAAACAGGAAGTGTGTCAGGAAAAGGAAGGGGGAGCTGAAGCCGTTCCTTTGCTGCTTGGCTGAAGCAGCCCGTGCAGATTCCTGCTGAAACGCCATTTCTGTACTCACGCTGAATGCGCCATCTGTGCAACAGAGCAAAAATCAGCAGGCCGCACAGCAGAGATCCAACGATGATGAAGACTACCGCAATGGCCGTCCTCCCACCGCCTTTTCCGGAGCCGGGGTCACTGACGACTACACAACACAAACCCACCCATCAACTTGGGCCCGCACAGAGCCAGGAACAAGTAGCCTGAGAATGGGGCACTTCTGTTGCCTTTCCAAAATGAGAACTGAACAGGTCTGTGTATCACCTTACGTTACAATCAACGTATCCACCGCAACTGACAGAAGTGGAGAACAGGAGCATTAGTTGCAGGAATCAAAAAGCCCAATATTATAAATTAAGGCACAGAAGGCCCATTTATAAGCAGTAGGTGTAAAGTTAACCCTACAAACCGACACTTAGCATTGCAAACAGAGATAAATACAACAAAACAGCAAACCAATCTTTTACATAGCTATTACATCAGTACCCCAGAAGGGAACTCAGGGGAACCACAGTTTTCTGAAGTGGTGTGCCAGGTGAGCAGTTGAATACGCTGATTACAAATGAGACAAATTATTTATATACGCATGGGAATGATCTGTCCCTGCACTGTCAGAAAATCATTTTGTCTCCCTCCCCCCCCCCGCCCCGCCCCCCAGCATATGAAAAGCATTTTGCAGCAGTGTGTCAGGCAGGTCGCTGGCCATTACTAAGTTTGATGGAATTGGATAAGGATGTTGATGATAAAAAATGATCAGAGTGAAGAGTTCCCTTTGCAGTGTAGCTAGATGAAGCGGGGGGGAACAATTAACTTCAAGGCAAGTTGGGAGATTGCATCACAGAAAGTGAAACCGATGAAGATAAATAATTCTTACATTTTTGCCGAAATTTAAGGTCAAATTCCGCCTTTCCTTCTTCCACACCATTGTTGTTTAACACTAAGCACCGATACTGAGGAGTGATGGAGGATGCCTTAAGCGTGAACTTGCTGGATAAGTTTGTGCGTTTGTCCGTGGTCTCCACCACCGTCATTTCTGCACTGCGGGTCCAGTTGGTGCCGTGCTGGTCGTACCAGTGGATCATGCCAACCGGGTAACCCCCAGAGGCATTGCAGAATAATGTGACTTCCATTCCCTCCTGAAGGTCCTTCTCCGGAACTGAGCTCATGTCTGGTTTGGAGTAAGGGGCTAGATGGTGAAAAGAACGGTCAATTAACATCTACATTGCAAACTCAACTGTGTACCTACCGCATCCACCTGTTAAGTCATTCAGCCAGTTATCAGAAACAAAAGTTCATTATGAACTAGTACCAAGCTTTAAACGGCCATTTAATATTAACTCTAGCTGAGAACACAATAAATCTTGAGAAGCTCATAAAATCTGACTTATTTCTGGTTTCTTTCGTTAGGCTCTCCATGGATCATGGCTATTGACTACAGGTCTTATACGAGATCCCCTTTTCTCCCCAGCTTTTAAAAAATTCCTTTCAAATGGTTAAGTTTTGGAAACTATTTCCAGGAAATCAGATCGTTTATAGGTATGGCTCATTGCCTCAGTAGCATTGGAATGAGGGAGAATCAAGCATCAACCGTATGATGGATTTGAAAGAGGACTGGCATTGGGGTGTATAATTTTAGTAAGTTGTAATTCGTATAAAGAGTTTTTATAACTTAATTAATTTTACCCCATACATGCAATCTTAAAATTGCAGCCGGGACAACAGGGAAAGAACCCTCATAGAACTTTACTGTGCACCACAGGAGAACAAAGGCATTAATGCATGACTCTCAAAACAACATTTACATAGTGAAAACAATTATTTAATGTGTGAATTTAAATATGTGACCTGTCACAGACTAATTACATTTGCTGCAATTATTCTACTCCAGTTGAATCCATCATCGACTGTTGTTCTGTAACCTGCTCGGTGGTCAAAACAAGCCCCCTCCACACATCAGGTATGCTTCCAAACAAATAATTGGGTCAAACAGATTGGACCTGGGTCAGAGACATGGCCACAGCTCAGTCTCGACTCAAAAGGCAATATTAACACCCAAGGGCCCTGGAGGTTTCAAAGAAGGTGCACATGGAGGTTCTAAAGTCTGTTTCCCTTTTCATTTCTCATCATATGAAATATAAAAATGTACATCACTATTATATTTTATATACCCACCTGTGACAGAAAGGCTTACAACTGCTGTGTCTTCACCAGAGTCAGTTACAACAACGCATTCATATTTCCCTTCATCTGTCCTCACTGTGTCTCTCACCAGAAAGGACACGTCTATGTTGCTGCCAGACATCTGTGACTGCTTAAAGGAGAATCGTGGATCTTCCGGCATTTTAACTTTGTCTTTTATAAACATTATTAAAGGACGCTTCTCTCCTGGCCGACTCCATGTTGCCGATGTGACCTTCACGCTGTCCCCACGAGTATTCAGAAAGCATTTCAATAAAGAGTCCTTGCCATGGACCCCATGGTTTTCATCCTGGCAATCCAGGGAGGGCAACCCTGCACAAATAAACAAGGAAACATCAGAAAACATGGAGGGGGGGGAAAAAAAAAAAAAAAAAAAAAAAAAAAAAAAAACAGGCCAGACAAACTGCACAGGACAAAAACACGAGTGAAAGCAATTCAACAAGTTAGACGAGTTTAAAAAAATAGTTTAATTATTAATCTATGAATTAAGCCAATTTATGACTGAAACCACGTCCAAACAATGAATGGTGATACGGGAGACATGAGCCTGAACACGACCAGTTCGTGAGCTTGAAATAGGAGGAAATTACACCTTGAAGCTTTTCATTTATTTGATTAATTCATAAACATGCCAATACATAGCAAATAATCCCAGAAGTCAGTACAATAATACACTTTACCTAAGAGGTAAATCACAACAGCTTGTTGAGTGGAGTTTGTAAGCACACTTGACAAAATCTGTGCTTTTCAATAAGCATCTGGGCAGATCATGTTAAGCAATGTTTACATTGACAATATGCTCTGACTTTGGGCAAAAATAATTAGTAGTAAATAGTTACATTTTTAAACAAGTTCAAATACCCTATATAAGCAAATACTTCATAATTGTGTTACGTAAACAGAAGTAATGCTAATACAGAATTAATTGGGGAATGATTAGCTCTTCGTTTTAGTATTATTTATTCAGAAAATTAACCGCTTCATTGTTACTGACAATAAAATGACCCGTCTGCCACTGACTCCAGTTCAGTTCAAAATCAAATGAAACTGTTCAAAGAATCTGATAAATTCATGCATTCACTTTCAATTTAACAGGGTTTTTACATGTGATATTGACCAACAAAACACAAAACAACTTACTGTTAGCAGACACTGCACACATGAATTCAGCATACAATACTACAGACAGGATCCAGATGACAGATGCCATTTTTCTCCTTTAATGCAAGACGAAAAGGAAAAACAAGTTATGGTATAACCGAGTAGTATTAACATTGCCATTGACTGAAAAGCATGTTGGATTTTCTCTTTTACTCCATATTTGTATAGCTAGCAGTGAAAAGAAATGTAATAGCAAATTGGATGGAACTACTTTAGGACTTTTCAATTATGTAACATTTCTTTACAATTGCACACACAGATTTAGGTTAAATTCATGGCTGTCAATAGCATGAGTAATCTGTAAATAAACTTTGTTTAGGCCACACTGAACCCAGATTTTGTATTTACATAAACAATTAAGTGGCCATTACTTATTCCTCTAAAACATATGTTTTAGAGTAAATCATTCCCATTACTAAATCAAATGGTTTGCAACATCCATGGTTAAATATTCAGTGCAATAATGATGTTAGGCCGAGATTCCTCCGTATTACTGTAGTTTCTGCAGGGCGAGAAACCTGAACAATAAATGTGGATTTATGAACATTACTTTGCTGTTGACGTTATATACGGCATGTTGCTGTTGATTTACGATAGGTTGTGAGAATCTTTTATGGGTAATGAAATATTACAGCAATCCTTACTGTAATCTAAAATACATCCCAGTCAGCAAGAAAACTCGCTTTTCCTTGTAGCCTACGTTACGTTTTAAGCTGAACGCCTAGATGGAGCTTCACCAAGACTGTATAAATAGAGCTTCACCAACTTTTCACCACACAAATGTTCCCTGGGCATTATCTTCACCCTCTGCAGTCGGCCTCTGTCCAACACACAACTGAATCGCACACGTGTGATTTAAGTTCAGATATCAAGAGCACCAACTAAAATACAGAAAATTACGTTCATGCCAGATATCTCGTTAGAATCTCGAAGCTATTAAAACAGAAACGATCAATTCATAATCATATTTCGAAGATATGACTAGCAAGTTGAAGTAAAAAAGAAAACAGTTTGTTCATTAAGAAAATATAGAAAATTCGATATTTCCCTTACCTTAATGCAAGTGAATTTAAGTAAATAAACAGCCAAGTCATTTCCGTGTTGCTGTGCAAAACGAACTGCTTGTTCGTGGCTTAGTTACTTTCGGTTTCATTTTTGTCACATCTTCCCGTCTCTACTAATCGGGACTCGCTCAGCACTGTTACGGCCGGCTCGAAGGGCCGCAACAAACAAAGTCCAGATCAGTTTCGGTCTGGTTTTTGGTGATCTAAAAACACAAACGCAGACATTTATTAATCTAAAACACAAACTAAAACAAACAAAAACCCCACAAGGGTCACAAAATAAGAGTCTTCACAAAAACCTACCAAACGCAAACCACACAAAAGAAACCCCAAAGAACATCTCCCCAGCCTCATACTGCAGGACTTATATTAGGCCACAGGCAGCTGGAGGCAATCAAGCAATTAAGCAATTAGGTATTACCTCCACCTGCACTACCCATGCAAGCAGAGGCTGGGGATGTAACAAGCACGTCCATATTTTTTTACCAATCAAATCTCCCCTTTTCTGCAGCACATGATTTAATTACATAGTTTAGTATTAAATGCAATTCATCTTTAGATCATATATTGATTAATTTATATATAATAATTGAAGCCATTGTGACATATTATGAAATGACTTTAGCTGCTGTCTTTTGTGTGATTGTATTCGTATGCCTTCTTACTCCTAGCACGTTTCCAGTCCACCTGGATTATTTTTCAACTGACAGACACAGTGCTTGTGTGCGTTCGTGCATGTGTATGTGTGTGTTGCAGTCACACTGTCTACATATGCCCTGTACTATCAGAGTGGATCTGCTGCAGCTGGTCTGGCACCTGCTCCCACGAGCACTGTAATCAATCCCAGTGCTGCCCTGCCTGTGATC
This sequence comes from Anguilla anguilla, assembly GCF_013347855.1. Lineage (NCBI taxonomy): Eukaryota > Metazoa > Chordata > Actinopteri > Anguilliformes > Anguillidae > Anguilla > Anguilla anguilla. The sequence goes on along the minus strand of NC_049202.1, from coordinate 69,057,553 downwards.
ACTCCGTGTGTTGCCCTGGCTGTGTTCACTCCCTGTGCCATCCTGCCTGCTTTAGCTGATCCTCTGGCTCAGCCCCCACAGAGACATAAGACTACAGGCTATATTTTAACGATCTAAGCGTACGGTCTAAAGCGCATGGCGCAAATGCATTTAGGGCGTGTCCAAATCCACTTTTGCTAGTTTAACGGTGGATAATCTGAGCGCAAAGTAAAGGCGCATGGTTCAAAGGGGTTGTCCTTAGTCTCTTAATTAATCGTAGGTGTGTTTCGGGCGTAACATGAGATAAACCCATCAGAGTGTCATCTCCCACTCCCTTTAAAAGCCACCTTGGCGGATTGCTATTATAATGGTGGATTTGTCAAGTAGTAGGAAAGAACGCTTCTCTGCAGAGGAAACGGATCTGTTCGATTAGGTAATTCTGATAAATATTATGACTAACCATTATGAAATATTTTTTTTTAAATATCGCGCGTTGTGCACCCGCCTATGTAGGCGCATATTACTATCTTAATAATGTGCCCTTAAAATAACAGTAAAATACTGCGCCATTGAGTTAAAACCATGTTTTTGCTGGTCAATCGCACAATCGCTTTCTTTTTCTTAAATAAATAAACTTTATTTCAATTATACAAGTCATTACAAACAATTACATAAACAAGGAAATCTAAATACATTAGGTAAGGCATCTTCTATATTAAAAGTCCAGAGTTTCCCAAAGATTTGCATTGCCATGCTTGATGTCAATTGTCCTTCGACGTTTTAGTTCTGTTAAAACGTTCAGATACAGATTCACTTGACACGTAGATATGATAAATTGTCATTTTACTTCGCGTTTTCCATATGTGCTCATTCACTAGACATATTATTAACCAGTATAAATCTTTAAGTTTATCATCAATGTTATATATTATTCCATAAAATACAGTTTCTGGTGTAATTGAAATATTAACACCAATAGATTTCATTTGTTCCCATATTTTGTCAGATCGACTGCATTCAATCAACAGATGCTCCAAAGTTTCATCTGCATCACAATCAGGCTTTGGGCAGGATTTCGTTGTAACAAAGCAACTCCATTTTACACAGCTCTCACTGGCAATCTCCTCACTGATATTAGCCAGGCTATATCTCTCATATTTTCAGAAATGTTTTTGCTCCATATTCGTGCGACCATTCTTTCACATTCTAAATTATTTAGATATCTGTACTTTATAACTCCACCATACAGTTCATTCATTATTAAATTATATATGACCTTATTCTCAGAATGGCACAAGTCAATATTTAAATGTTTAAACTTGTCTATAAAATCACCATACATAAGTTTAAAATAAGGTTGTCTGGTTGTCTGGTTCTCGCTTTTCCTTTCTTTTTTCCCAGTTAGTAATGTTACCGATCCAGCTAATTTGTCTGTTTATTCCACTTGCCACAATCTTACACATTGCTATTTTTAATTTGATAGTTACGTCTATTGCTCCCAAACCTCCTAATTTTCTGGGTTTATATAACAATTACCAGTAACCAGTACCCCCCTTTCAAAGGCCTGAATTCACCCTGGGATTGGTTAAGAAGCCTAACAATGACAAATACATTTCATTAAATAGAGAAATATCTGAATTCATTGCCATAAACATGAATTCTGTCTCATCCATCCTTATTGTATGGGAAGCCTTCAAAGCTGCCTATAGAGGCTGGATTATAAACATAAAATAATTCAACTGCAAATAAAGGAGAACATGTTAGAAAATAAAAATATATATAATATAAAAAATAATTTAATTTCGGACTCCAGAAACACAACATGTGCAAGACCCAAATAACCCCATCTAACCCCTGATTCGGGTCTGTTTCCAACCTCTCCAGTACAACTGATTCTGCAAATGACTTTGTGTACTTGCATTAGTTATTCATCAAATATACAAATAAATAAATAAATAAATAATTGGTTTTGCAGAAGGTACAGTAGTGCCCTCTTTAGTAGATCAGGGTCCGGTGGGCCTCATTCAAGGCTGCCTCACTTCTAGCAATACGAGGAGGCTCTTTCACCTGACGTCAAGATGCCAGCTCCCTTCAGCATCCAGCAGGAACAATATCGCTGGTGGCTGAAAAAAACTTTTGACAGGACAGTGGCCTTACTTATGCTGCTCACTCGCTAAAGCTGGTTTCGGGCCAGTATGTATGCAGTGGATTAAGGCACTTTAACAATGAACCAATCGCCTTTAAACTGTTACAGCTAAAAAGTCCCCCTTTCACCTTTTCAGGTCCACATGAGAGGATTTTATTTTAGCACTAGAAGCTCTTGCTTGTGCTATAATATTTAATGAAGAAATAATGGCTATTAATATGTGTGGACATGATATCAAGCCAGTCTTTAAGCTGATGATATTTTATCAGCATTGTCAATACCAGCTAGCTCAATATTGCAACGTGGTCGAGAGTTATGCCTGTTTAAATACTGAAAATTAAATTCCATTGCTACAGTGCCACCAACTGGCCAATAAGAGCATTCCATTCAAGCAGGGTTTCAAGCAGAGACTGTACGGTTTCAAGTCAGGAGAACCTGCCTGCAGCAAGCTCGGGAATCTCCACCAGGAGAATCTCCACGGAGAGAACCAGAAGCACGTGATCTCCACGTAGAGGACCCAATGAAAAAAGTGGAAGGACACAGAAATTGCATAACCTGCACACCACAAATTCAAGTCACCTGACCTGCTTTATTTAGGAAATTAGTTGGTTTGTAAGATATTACCACTTGTATATCGAGTCGTTTTAATTAACGGACGATAAGTCTCTGGTTACAACGAGGCACTTCTACGTGAAGACAACACCCTTAGTGCTCCTTACTAGGCTAATAAGCTAATAATAATGATGGCTTCATGGGGTTTAATGTATAAATTATATATAACGCATATCTTACTGTTTATTTAAATGTACATGTATTCACTGTAACCTTACAGTAGGCCTATAATTAGTTTTAGAAGTGTCTCGGTATACTGCGAGTACGATGTGGACATGATTTCATAGCCAGTCTTTATGCTGATGATATGTTATTAGCATTGTCAATACCAGCTAGCTCAATATTGCACCCGTTGAAAATTATAATAGTATTTTGACAATTTTCTGGGTACAAAGTCAATTGCGGTAAGAGTGAAGCTATCACTCTTAATCACCATTGCTTCTTAATTCACCTTGGCACTGCTCTCTTTATTTTTTATATGGGTGATATCAAGAGATGGCCCAGTTTTGCCTCTATCATTCTGGGCTATGGCCAGAGGCGATTAAAGTGAATATTTTACCTAGAATTCCTTTTTCTGTACGTCAACCATTCCACTCAAATTCCCACAGTGTTGGTGTGAGGAAATAGATCAACTATTCTATGGCTTCTTGTGGAAGGGTGAGAATTAAGAATTAATTGTTTTTAAAAAGTAGGGCTGAGTGTGCCTGTTTTTATTGCTGGTCATATAATCCAAGACACCCCTTGTCTTGAGCATAGATATTTGGACATAAAGGTGGCAGTTGGGAGTGGCTAAAGGAGAGGAATTGTAACAAATATAAATCTATAGCATCACTATTGTGCCACCACCTTTAGTTTAATGCTAAAATGGACAGTCCCTTAATTTAATTCTCTTGTGAAGTGAGGAATAGCACACAAGTGACTAACCATCAATGGAGCATCTTTGCCCTCATGTCCAATATGGAGTAATCCTTTATTCATTGTCAGAGGTAAGACTCTGGAAAATGAAAAATACAAATTACAATGAGTGCTGGAATGGGGGTACATGTAACATAAGTGGCATGAAAGGGGATTTTAAGTGAAATGATTCACAGAGTGGTGGCAGTTAGTCCAGGTATAGTCAGAAGAGATTTGTCTTCAGACCACGCCGGAAGACGGGTAGTGAGACAAAGGTTCGAAGAGGGACAGGGAGTTTGTTCCACCTCTGGGGAGCAAGGGTGGAGAAGTTCCCTGATGGGGGTGAGCGAGAACCCTTTACTCGAATGGGAGGGGGTGCAAGGCGCCCTGCTGCTGCAGAGCGGAGTAGTCGAGCAAGTGTGCAGCATCTAATCATGTCCTGTAAGGTCCACTTTCTCTTATTTCCGAATGTACACTAGGCATTTTGAGGACTTGCTGGAAGGAATAGCACCATACATCAAACATGCGGGAAGTCACAGAATTCCCATCTCTACAGAAGAGAGATTGGCGTTGACTCCGTAAATTAGCATGTCAATTCAGCCCTCTGAACTCAACCGTGACATAACCAACTGTGATATTTGGACCAATAGCTGAGAGGGGGAGGTCGGAGAACAAGAACTTATCGAAAAGTTTTCCCTGGAGGCTGTCGCACACCACCGTACGAATACACAACACCGCGTCTTTTTGTTCATCACTTGTTCTGATTGCTTCGTTTAGCTCAAAAAGTTCTGCTTCGTACGAAGTATACTGCCTACTTTAGTAGACAGGGGCAGTCCTGCTGGTTGTAGTGTAGGCGAGGGTCAGGACTTTGAACCTGATCCTGGCAGCAACCGATAGCCAGTGCAGTGACCTCAGCAGAGGAGTGACGTGGGAGAACTCGGGATTTGCTTTGAACGACAGGTGTTATCACAATACATGTACTTGAAATCTGTTATGAAATGCCCCATGACAAAGGGTATTGAAGTTTTTCGAGTTCAAAGAGCAACCTTGATTTACAAGTTGAGGTACACTGCTTGCTGGTAGAGGAACGGCCTCAGCTATAAACTGCAGAGTCTTTCCTACCTTTGCAACATTATCCATGGGAAGGATTGGGAAAGTAACTCTCCCTATCCAACTCTGTGAGATATGAAGTCATTCAGATGAAGGTCTTGCACAGGGCCTACATTACACCATGTACATTTTTGGACAAGTTGGATTCAAATATCTCAGATTTGCACTGGAATGGCTGTGGTTGCTAATCACATCCACCTATTGTGGGATTGTCCACTCGTTCATACATGCTTGGCAGAAGAAAACAATATGTTACACATGATGTTAAATGTTTGCATTCCGCTACATACACTTAAAACATACTTTAAGGAGTAGAAAATATCCGATCATGAATTACACCAGGCGCCATTACATTAGCTTTTCGGGCAGTGCAATACTCATGAACTGGAAAGGGTGCAAACTGGGCTGTTTTAGCTCAGATTACTGGCTTACGCCTGTCATGGACTTATTACTGGGGAAAGTGGCCCTCGGCCCTCAGAGATTACGATACAGGACAGGATCGCCCGGGATGTTCATTAGATCATTTCTTCATGCAATAACCCGATATCCTGAGATGTTGTTTTGTGAGCGTTTGTTTTGTTCGGCCAAATGTTCGTGTTTACTGTTGCTCATGGTTGCGTGAGTCTTCATATTTTTATCCAAATAAAAAATTGTGGAGTGGAAAAAAAAGAAAAGGGATGATGCACAAACCACTGAAAATACTAGACATTTAACTGAGAAATTAGTGACCTTTTAACGCCGAGTAATTTTAATTTAGCACACAATGCAGCAGTTCACACAGAAATGTTTGTTCATAATTGCAAAGGCCGAAAAATCTGCAAGGCACTGCAGCTGAAACAGTGTGTTATTGTACAGATTCCAATGGGTGCCTTTTTCAGTCACATTAATTGACCTGGATGCCTTTATTTCATGCATAGGATGTGCAAGAAATTTATCACATTTTTGTAACTTTTTTTCCAGGAACTAAAATGGCCACTGAAAGAAATTCTTGTGTATATAATATGCTACTGAAACAAATACAAGAATACAAATGAACATTTTATTGTTAAAAATAAAAACTTTTCCTGTAAAAAAAAAAAAAAGTACACAAAAGAAAATTAAAAAACATTAAACAAAGCACCACTGCTTATCCACCCGCAACCATCAGAGGGGAATCAGTTGAGAAGGTAGAAACAGCTTGGGGTGATGACCTACTGAAGTTCACCGAATGTGCACAGTCAAAATACAGCAAACTTCAAAAGCACCGTATGGACAAACCAGTGAAGTAGTGTTAACAATCCAACCATTCAAGCCAGAAAATACACCATAATTATAACAATCATAACACTCAGAATTCAGCAGTGATTAACACATTTAAAACAACAAAAAATCAGCTACTTCTATTTACGGTTTTGTTTTCAAAAGTAGATTGAATGGAACATGATATAAAAAGGAGTTTAAAAAATCAAAAAAAAAAAAAAAACTGTAGGTAAAATGAATATGCTGGAAAAAGAGAAGCTGCATTTTCATTCTTTTGGTTAACTGTGTTGTAACATCCAACAATTCTTCACTGAAATCAGTAAGGGTTCCTAGGAGATCAAAGGATCCCCATGTGAAACATCTTGCTACCTTTTTAGTGCACAGACTTATTTTTAAGGAATGTTTCTACATGTACAGCACAAAACATCTGTACACACCCACGTCCAAAATATCTTCAGTGAGAACGCAAAGGCAAGGAGTGCAACAATTGGGCCCAAATGAACTTCATCTAAATTGCACAATGCACAAAGTTTAGACCATTACATTACAGGCATTTAGCAGACGCTTTTATCCAGAGTGACTTACAATGTAAAATGCTATGTAAAAGTAGTGTATCCATTTATACAGCTGGATATATACTGAAGCAATTTCGGTTAAGTACCTTGCTCAAGGGTACAACGGCAGTGTCCTACCCGGGAATCTAACCTGAGACCTTTCGGTTACAAGCCCAGTTCCTTACCCACTGTGCTACACGCAGACCAACCCTTGTAATGACAATGCGAATGCAGAGGTAACGCCTGTACAATCACCAGGTTGAATTATTATAATGCTTTGTTGTTGGTGTCCTGGACTCTTAAGAACGTAGTGTTAATTTAGCGACAAAGTTAATGTTGGGATCCACTGTATAGTTCAAAGCACAACTGCCAGTGTTCTTTTTCAGATACTGCGCAGAGCATTTTCTGCACCGCGGTTGCTGTTCTGCCCCCTTTAAACTAGGGTTGAATGACTTCCTCACTACCTATAAAGCAATGAAGAGCACTTTCAAATCGTGGAAATCCTGTTTCTGCGGTCTGCAGATACAGAGACCTCACAGCAAAGGAATCCGAGGCTTAGGTTTTAGCTGCTCTGCACCATGTCTTTGTAACCGAAATCCAAAACATCAGTTGATCAGACTTCAAATATCAGTCATTAAGGCACTGTCCGAAACAGCCTCCTAACAAGAGGTGTGCTCAGAATATGTACTGGCGACTAAACATAAAATATTTATAAAAATATTCCTCACTGTTTTTCAATCGTACTGCAGAAGTGTCATGAGTAGTGCAAAGTAGCCTTTGCAGTAGAAAGGCTTGCTCTCTAATTGATAGGACCCAAAGATAGCTCTGCTTCTTCCTCGGTGAGGCGTCCTAAAAAAAAAAAGTATGACTTACTTCCTTAAAAGTACGTACATTCAGCCGAACCCCCAAATAAATATATCAAGATTTTAAGTGCATTTTTTGAAAATTATGTACATTTTCCTATCCAGTGTGCTTAGTAGTAGGCAAGTAAGCTGTTTTGGACACAGCCTAGGCCTTGCCTGTTCCTATGCTGATTCTTATTTTAATGCCTCTTTAATGCACAGCACAATGAGCACTATATACAAGCTTATTGTATTATATTGTTCTGTATCTTTTGACATTTTGTAAAATAGTTTGTGATCACGTTCCACAATTCGACTAAACTGTGTTGCCCTGACATAAGGGAAGCTGTCTGTTTTTATTCTGGTAGAACTGTGTAATGGACGTACCAGAGAAGGGCGCAGAGACAGAAGTAGCAGTGCAAAAGTTAGGGGTTTATAGTTCCCAGCACAGGTTGACCACAAAAAAAAATGTCGCGAACCAACAAGGGAAAAAAAACTAACATGTAAAAAAAAAAAAAGAGAAAAAAACAAAAAAAAAAACAAAAGTAGTATCAAATGCTTAAATAACAAAATGTCTCTAGATCTGCTCTTGCCTCTTAAAATAGAGATCTAAAATACAGCAGATGAGCAATTATGGAACCTATAGGACGATGGCCTTGGGGAACCCTACCCTTGAAAATAGCTGGACCAGACAGAAAGCTACAGATCTGGCCCTAATAGTCTTAAGGGGGAAGACTTTGGGGTACTTAGTAGCATAATCCGTCACCACCAACATGAAACGGTTTCCGGTCTTACTTTTTTCAAGGGGGCCCACTATGTCCATACCAAGTCGCTCAAAGGGCACACCCACAACAGGAAGTGGTTGAAGAGGGACTTTGGGGGGGCCTCTAATGGAGGTCTGCTGGCACTTTGGGCACGTCTTACAATACCAAGCCACATCTTTTCTTAAACCTGGCCAGTAGAAATAGCGCCTAACCTGTACTATGGTTTTTTGTTTCCCCAGATGACCAGCCCATGGAATGGAATGACCCAAGGTCAGCATCAGCTCTCTGACCTTTTTAGGGACCACCATCTGTGGCTCTGGACCCTGCTTCCGGTACAACACCCCATTCTGGAGGTAGAACATGCCCTCGCCACACTCAACTCTAGTGTGGCCTAATGGCAACTTCTCCTGGGCCTGGTTGTACAAGGGGCCAATTATGGGGTCATTTTTCTGTAACAGGATTATGTCTCGGGGAACCTCAAGGCCTAATGGGGTTTTAGGACCTGGCTCATCCAGAGAGCTCACAACAGTGTGGTGAAATTTATCTTGCCGTTTTTGGCTCTTAGGCTTACGTGTCTTTCTTGGCACACACTCCATGTCTGCCTCAAAAAAAGGCAAAGCATCAGAAGCTTCACATCAACCTCACTTGACTTTGCCATTGCTCGAGTTACAGCCATATCGCAAGCATAGTTGGGGGACAGAATATCGAACAATACAGGCAAATCTTGACCTAATATCATAGGATAGGACAAGTCTTTAGAGAGGCCTACTCTCATCAAGTAAGACTGTCCCTGCACTTTCACATGTACGGACATAGAGTTCTTAGGGGGATTCGTCTGGTCCCACCTCAGTGGACCTGCAACGTGCTCAGTAGGTCTCTCGATTAATGTCATACTTGTTTAAGAGGGCTGCCTTCACACTATCATAATTGATTGACTCATTTAAATCCATATCCACATAAGCACTCCTAGCTTTGCCTGTTAACAAAGGCACTAATCTCACTGCCCAGTCGGTTGTTAGCCACTGACACGCCGTTGCTCTCAAATGTTGTAAGAAAATGCTCTATATCATCAGCATCAGTTAGCTGCTGTAGGCGTGGCTCCTGCAGAGCCCTTAACTGTCCTAAACCTTGGTTTCCTGGCAGCCCCTGAGGAGCCCCAGGCTGTCTACCACCTTGACCATTCAGGCCATCCAGGTTAGGAGAAGGAGCTAGCCACTTGGGAAGAGGTGTCCTCTGGTGTCCTAGATCCCTGCCTCTGGTCTGGTACAGGGGTGGTCCTGACAAGGACTTCCTGCTGGAGAAGACTGAATTGGTGCTGAAGGGCCTTCCACCGTGCCTCCTGTCAGGTTGCCTCCAGGTCCAGACGGCTGTCTCGGGCCTGCTGCATCGCCAGGTGTGCTCAGAACATATCCCTCAGCTCCTGCAGGGAAGCCTCCTCCGAGATGCTCCTCAGCTCTGGTTCCTCTCCGTCCATTCCCCCCATGGCTCCTCCAACAGCTCCCTCTTCTGGTCGCTCCAGCCTCACCTTCAGAGAAGAGCGCAGAAAAAGTTCAGGAGAGATTTAAAAAAATAATTATAATTCTACTGTTGCTCACTGCTGCCCCCTACTGGAAATCCCACCGCTGCCACCAAGTTGTAATGGACGTACCAGAGAAGGGTGCAGATACAGAAGTAGCGGTGCAAAAGTTAGGGGTTTATTGTTACCAGCACAGGTTGACCACAAAATGTCTCAAACCAACATGTAAAAAACAAAGAAGAAAAAAAAAAAAGTATCAAATGCTTAAATAACAAAATCTCTCCATATCTGCTCTTGCCTCTTAAAATACAGAGATCTAAAATACAGCAGATTAGCAATTATGGAACCTTTAGCTTAAACTCACACCTTGGCGCCCCAAAACAAGAGTCACTGATGCTGAGGGATTCATCAGGCAGTTCTGATGCGAATGTCTCGTAAGCAATTCTCTGATTTTCTGGCAGCCAGATCACCGGTTCTCTCCCACTTAATGTGGCAGTTTGATTGTGGAGTCATACACCACAGCCCCTAACGCTGCATTGTCCCCTGTACGCACCAGTAAAAGATTAAAACATGAAAACACCACCCTATAGCTGACACATAAAATATGGTGCCACTATTTTGAAAAGGCAACTTCAATTAGACATTCAAAGGTAAATCAGTTTCTATGAGGGCCATACAGCCAACAGAAAGATTCCACGAAAGTGATGCAGTCAAAAGAAATGTAGGAAAGAAGTCCCTCCATTCCAGCTGATTTCCAATGGTTTTACAGAATGGATCACAATTTTACTGTATTCCAGTAAATTGCTTATCCACTATATAGCAGGGCTGCCCAATCCTGTTCCTGGAGATCAACTGTCCTGTAGGTTCTCATTTCAACCCCAATTTTACAAATTAGCAGCTCAAAGAAATCTCTAGCTGATGATGTTTTGCCTGGGTTTAAAACATACAGGATAGTAGATCTCCAGGAAGAGGATTGGGCAGCCCTGATTTATAGGATATCTTTTTGTCTTTAAATTTATTTGTACTTCACCAGGCTATATTATTTTGCACAATTATACAATTTTGATACATTCATGTCCACTGTGACAGCAATGTTTCTGACTAAAGCCAGGTTAAAGTTCAAGAGTCTGAGAAACCATTAGAGTACGACTAATAGCTACCGTAAAAACAAAATCATACCCAATATGGGGTGAGTTGATGGCCTTCGGGCCTCTGTAATGAAATGATTGAATAATTATTAGACCCTCACATTATCCAGGTATCTATATACAGTACTGTGCCCATATCTAAACAGTACTCACATGTGATTACTCCTAATGACTGTTGAAAACACTGGCAGTGTAATAATTCTTCACCGACCTCCTTTTTTGCTTGGCAAGTGACACTTAAGATTCATTTCCATTTCACACCAACTGTGGATCAGAGGAGGAGGACGCGTGTGCATTTGTGCGACCACTTGACTGCACTGCATTGTGCAGCATTCCAATCTGAACAGTTCACAAAATTTCCCAAACCTCTGAGCCAAACAGGAAGTGTGTCAGGAAAAAGGAGGCGGAGCTGAAGCCTTTCCTTTGCCGCTCGGCTGAAGCAGCCCGTGCAGATTCCTGCTGAACGCCATTTCCGTACTCACGCTGAGCGCGCCGTCTGCGCAACAGAGCCAAAATCAGCAGGCCGCACAGCAGGGATCCAACGATGACGAAGACGATGACCGCAATGGCCGTGCTGCTCTGGTCTCCCTCCACCTTCCCCGGAGCTGTGGTGACACGACAACACAACACAAACCCACCAATCAACTTGGGCCCGCACAGAGCCAGGAACAAGCAGCCTGAGAATGGGGCACTTCTGTTGCCTTTCCAAAATGAGAACTGAACAGGTCTATGTATCGCCGTACGTTACAATCAACGTATCCACCGCAACTCACAGAAGCGGAGAACAGGAGCATTAGTTGCAGGAATCAAAAAGCCCAATATTATAAATTAAGGCACGGAAGGCCCATTTATAAGCAGTAGGTGTAAAGTTAACCCTACAAACCGACACTTAGCATTGCAAACAGATAAATACAACAAAACAGCGAACCAATCTTTTACATAGCTATTACATTAGTACCCCAGAAGGTAACTCAAAGAAAGAACAAGGACAGCAAAGAGCGTCAGGGGAACCACAGTTTTTTTCTGAAGTGGTGTGCCAGGTGAGCAGTTGGATACGCTGATTACAAATGGGACAGATTTTTTATAATACGTATGAGAATGATCTGTCCCTGCACTGTCAGAAAATCATTTTGTCCACCTGAGATATTTTATTGCATTTACTCAGATCAGCATATGAAAAGCATTTTGCAGCAGTGTGTTAGGCAGCTCGCTGGCCATTACTAAGTTTGATGGAATTCGATAAGGATGTTGATGATAAAAAAAGCAGAGTGAAAAGAGTTCCCTTTGCAGTGTACCTAGATGAAGTGGGGGGGAACAATTAACTTCAAGGCAGTTGGGAGACTGGATCACAAAAAGTGAAACCGATGGAGGAGAAATCATTCTTACCTTTTACCTGGACTGAAAGGTAAAGTTCTGCCTTTCCTTCTTCCACACCATTGTTGTTTAACACTAAGCACCGATACGGAGGAGCGCTGGAGGACGCCTTAAGCGTGACCTTGCTGGATAAGTTTGTGCGTTTGTCCGTGGTCTCCACCACCGTTGTTTCTGCACTGCGGGTCCAGTTGGTGCCGTGCTGGTCGTACCAGTGGATCATGCCAACCGGGTAACCCCCAGAGGCATTGCAGAATAATGTGACTTCCATGTCCTCCTGTAGGTCCTTCTCCGGAACTGAGCTCATGTCTGGTTTGGAGTAAGTGGCTAGATGGTGAAAAGAACGGTCCATTAACATTTGACATTGCAAACTCAACTGTGTAACTACCGCGTCCACCTGTTAAGTCATTCAGCCTGTTATCAGAAACAAAGTTAATCATGAACTAGTACCAAGCTTTAAACGGCCATTTAATATTAACCCTAGCTGAACACAACACAAATCTCGAGAAGCTCATAAAATCTGACTTATTTCTGGCTTCTTTCGTTATGCTCTCCATGGATCATGGCTATTCACTACAGTTCTTATGGGATCCCCTTATCTCTCTAGCTTTTTTAAAATTCCTTTCAAATGGTTAAGTTTAGGAAACTATTTCCAGGAAATCAGACTTTATAGGTTTGGCTCATTGCCTCAGTAGCATTGGAATGGGAGACTTTTTCTGTGGGAATGGGAGAATCAAGCATCAACCGAATGATGGATTTGAAAGAGGACTGGCATTGATAAGGTAGATGTAAATTAAAGTTTGGGGTGTATAACTTTAGTAAAAGTTGTAATTCATATAAAGAGAGTTATTTTTTTAATAACTTAAAATTTTACCCCATACATGCAATCTCAGAATTGCAGCTGGGACAACAGGGAAAGAACCCTCATAGAACTTCACTGTGTGCAACACAGGAGAACAAAGGCATTAATGTAAAGACAAAATCATTAATAAATGTATGCCTCTCAAAACATTCAAGTGAAAACAATTTAATGTGTGAATTTAAAAAAGTGACCTGTCACAGACTCATTTCATTTTTGCATTTGCTGCAATCAAAGTACTCCAGTTGAATCCATCATAGTCAGTTGTTCTGTAACCTGCTCGGTGGTCAAAATTATTAAACATTGAAATCCAACCACATTGCCCCCTCCACCCATCAGGTATGCTTCCAAACAAGTAATTGGGTCTAACAGATTGGACCTGGGTCAGAGACATGGCCACAGCTCAGTCTCGACTCAAAAGGCAATATTAACACCCAAGGGCCCTGGAGGTTTTAAAGAAGGTGCACATGGAGGTTCTAAAGTCTGTTTCCCTTTTCATTTCTCATCATATGAAATATAAAAATGTACATCACTATTATATTTTATATACCCACCTGTGACAGAAAGGCTTACAACTGCTTTGGCTTGACCGCTGTCAGTTCCAACTTCGCATTCATATTTCCCTTCATCGGTCCTCATTGTGTTTCTCACCAGAAAGGACACGTCTATGTTTCTGCCAGACATCTGTAACTGCTTAAAGGCGAATCGTGGATCTTCCGGCATTCTAACTTTGTCTTTTATAAACATTATTAAAGGACGCTTCTCTCCTGGCCGCCTCCATGTTGCCGATGTGACCTTCACGCTTTCCCCACCAGAATTCAGAAAGCATTTCAATAAAGAGTCCTTGCCATGGACCCCATGGTTTTCATCCTGGCAATCCAGGGAGACCAATTCTGGAAAAAATAAGCAAGGCAACATCAGAAAACATGGAGGGGGGAGGGGGAAAAAAAAAAAAAAAAAAAAAAAAAACCACGGCAGACAAACCGCACAGGACAAAAACACGAGTGAAAGCAATTCAACAAGTTAGATGAGTTTAAAAAATAGTTTAATTATTCATCTATGAGCGAAGCCAATATATGACTGAAACCGCATCCAAACAATGAACGGTGATACATGACATGAGCCTGAACACGAACAGTTCGTGAGCTTGAAATAGAGGAGGAAATTTTACCTTGAAGCTTTTCATTTCTTTGATTAATTCATAAACTTTACTTACCAATACTTTTTATGATTTAATAGCAAATAATCCCAGAAGTCAGTACAATAATACACTTTACCTTAGAGGTAAATCACAACAGCTTTGAGTGGAGGTTGTAAGCACACTTGACAACATCTGTGCTTTTCAATAAGCATCTGGGCAGATCATGTTAAGTAATGTTTACATTGACAATATGCTGACTTTGGGCAAAAATAATTATGGTTACACTTTTAAACAAGTTCAAATACTCTGTATATTAGCAAATACCTCATAATTGTGTTATGTACACAGAAGCAATGCTAATACAAAATTAATTTGGGAATGATTAGCTCTTCGTTTTAGTATTATTCAGAAAATTAACTGCTTAATTGTTACTGACAATAAAATGATCCGTTTGCCACGGTCTCCAGTTCACAGTTCAAAAACAAATGAAACTGTTCAAAGAATCTGATAAATTCATGCATTCACTTTCAATTTAACAGGGACTTTTTTTTTTTTTTTTTTTACTACATGTGATATTGAACAAAAAAAAACTAACAAAAATGTCTGGTTTGGAGTAAGTGGCTAGATGGTGAAAAGAAAGGTCAATTAACATTTGACATTGCAAACTCAGCTGTGTACCTACAGCGTCCACCTGTTAAGTCATTCAGCCTGTTATCAGAAACAAAGTTCATTATGCACTAGTACCAAGCTTTAAACGGCCATTTAATCTTAACCTTAACCTGGCTTTTCTTTCGTTAGGCTCTCCATGGATCATGGCTATTCACTACAGTTCTTATACGAGATCCCTTTTTCTCTCCAGCTTTTTAAAAATTCCTTTAAAATGGTTTAGGAAACCATTTCCAGGAAATCAAACTTTATAGGTTTGGCTCATTGCCTCGGTAGCATTGGAATGGGGGAATCAAGCGTCAACCGTATGATGGATTTGAAAGAGGACTGGCATTGATAAAGTAGGTGTAAATTAAAGTTTGGGGTGTATAATTTTAGTACAAGTTGTAATTCGTATAAAGTTCTTATTTAACTTAATTTTACCCCATACATGCAATCTCAAAATTGTAGCCGGGACAACAGGGAAAGAACACTCAGAACTTCACTGTGTGCACCACAGGAGAACAAAGACATTAATGTATGCCTCTCAAAACATTCAAGTGAAAACAAGTATTTAATGTGTGAATTTAAATAAGTGACCGGTCACAGACTCATTACATTTTTGCATTTGCTGCAATCAAAGTACTCCAGTTGAATCCATCATCGACTGTTGTTCTGTAACCTGCTCGGTGGTCAAAATTATTAAACATTGAAATCCAACCACATTGCCCCCTCCACCCATCAGGTATGCTTCCAAACAAGTAATTGGGTCAAACAGATTGGACCTGGGTCAGAGACATGGCCACAGCTCAGTCTCGACTCAAAAGGCAATATTAACACCTAAGGGCCCTGGAGGTTTCAAAGAAGGTGCACATGGAGGTTCTAAAGTCTGTTTCCCTTTTCATTTCTCATCATATGAAATATAAAAATGTACATCACTATTATATTTTATACACCCACCTGTGACAGAAAGGCTTACAACTGCTTTGTCATCACCACTGTCAGTTACAACTTCGCATTCATATTTCCCTTCATCTGTCCTCAATGTGTTTCTCACCAGAAGGGACACGTCTATGTTGCTGCCAGACAGCTGTGACTGCTTAAAGGAGAATCGTGGATCTTCCGGCTCTAGAACTCTGTCATTTCTAAACATTATTAAAGGATCGTTCTCTCCTGGCCGCGTCCATGATGCCGATAAGACAGTCACGCTTCTCCCACCAGTATTCAGAAAGCATTTCAATAAAGAGTCCTCGCCATGGACCCCATGGTTTTCATCCTGGCAATTCAGGGAAAGTATATCTGCACAAATAAACAAGGCAACATCAGAAAACATGGAGGGAAGAGGGAAAACAAACAAAAAAAAAAAAACAGGCCAGACAAACTGCACAGGACAAAAACACGAGTGAAAGCAATTCAACAAGTTAGACAAGTTAATAGTTTAATAATTCATCTATGAGCGAAGCCAATCTATGACTGAAACCGCGTCCAAACAATGAACGGTGATACGTGAGACATGAGCCTGAACACGACCAGTTCGTGAGCTTGAAATAGAGGAGGAATTTTTACCTTGAAGCTTTTCATTTTTGATTAATTCATAAACATGCCAATACATTTTAGGATTTAATAGCAAATAATCCCAGAAGTCAGTACAATAATACACTTTACCTAAGAGGTAAATCACAACAGCTTTTTGAGTGGAGTTTGTAAGCACACTTGACAAAATCTGTGCTTTTCGATAAGCATCTGGGCAGATCATGTTAAGTAATGTTTACATTGACAATATGCTCTGACTTTGGGCAAAAATAATTACGGTTACATTTTTAAACAAGTTCAAATACTCTCTATATAAGCAAATACTTCATGATTGTGTTATGTACACAGAAGTAATGCTAATACAAAATTAATTTGGGAATGATTAGCTTTTCATTTTTGTATTATTTATTCAGAAAATTAACCGCTTCATTGTTACTGACAATAAAATGATCCGTCTGCCACTGTCTCCAGTTCACAGTTCAAAAACAAATGAAACTGTTCAAAGAATCTCTGATAAATTCATGCATTCACTTTCAATTTAACAGGGATTTTTTACATGTGATATTGACCAACAAAAAAAACAAAAAACAACTTACTGTCAGCAGACACTGCACACATGAATTCAGCATACAATACTACAGACAGGATCCAGATGACAGATGCCATTTTTCTCCTTTAATGCAAGACGAAAAGGAAAAACAAGTTATGGTATAACTGAGTAGCATTAACATAGCCATTGACTGAAAAGCATGTTGGATTTTCTTTTTTTTTTACTCCATATTTGTATAGCTAGCAGTGAAAAGAAATGTAATAAATAGCAAATAATTGGATGAAACTACTTCGGGACTTTTCAATTATGTAACAGATTTAGGTTAAATTCATGACTGTCAATAACATGAGTAATCTGTAAATAAACTTTGTTTAGCCCACACTGTGAACCCAGATTTTGTCTTTACATAAACAATTGAGTGGCCATTACTTATTCTTTACTTATTCCTCTAAAACAGATGTTTTAGAGGAAATCATTCCCATTACTAAATCAAATTAAATGGTTTGCAATATCCATGGTTAAATATTCAGTGCAATAATGATGTTAGGCCGAGATTCCTCCGTATTACAGTAGTTTCTGCAGGGCGAGAAACCTGAACATGAGATTCTGCCAAACAACAGTAGGCATTGGCTTCTGATTGGTGTGTGAGGAGTTGCGCAACCTCAACACAGGGTAAATGTTGATTTATGAACATTACTTTGCTGTTGTTGTTATTTACGGCATGCTGCTGTTGATTTACAATAGGTTTTGTGAGAATCTTTTATGGGTAATGAAATTACAGCAATCCTTACTGTAATCCAAAATACATCCCAGTCAGCAAGAAAACGTACTTTTCCTTGTCGCCTACGTTACGTTTTCAGCTGAACGCCTAGATGGAGCTTCACCATAGACTGTATAAAAATAGAGCTTCACCGACTTTTCACCACACAAATGTTCCCTGGGCATTATCTTCACCCTCTGCAGTCGGCCTCTCTCGAACACACAGCTGAATCGCACACGTGTGATTGAAGTTCAGATAAAAAGCACCAATTAAAATACTGAAAATTACGTTCATGTCAGATAGCTGAGATTCGAACGAGATATGATTATGAATTGATCGTTTCTGTTTTAATATTTCGAAGATATGGCTAGCAAGTTGAAGTAAAAAATAAAACCGTTTGTTCATTGAGAAAACAAATAGAAAATTCGATATTTCCCTTACCTTAATGCAAGTGAATTTAAGTAAATGAACAGCCATGTCCTTTCCGTGTTGCTGTGTAAAACAAACTGCTTGTTCCTGGTTTAGTTACTTTCGGTTTAATTTTCCTGTCTACCAATCGGGACTCGTTCAGCATGTCCATATTTCCTGTCTCCCCTTTTCTGCAGCTCCATTTCTTACCAATCGGGACCTGTCTCGCTTTCCATTCCTTGCCAATCAAATGCGGCAACGCAGCTTTTAAACGCCATGCGGTAGAATCCCATGGCAGCGACAGCGTTCAAGAAGGAAGCGGGATTGTGCGTTATTCTCTAGGTAAAAAAAGAAATTAAATCGTCAAGAGGAAAACCAAGCTAACGGTCGTTTGATAGTAGCAGAGACGATATACGTTTATTCTGCCGTCTCTGATAGCAATTTAGCTGGACTAGGTAGCTAACGGAAATTTACCTGAAAGATCCGGTCAATTAGCCACATGATGTAATTATCAATGTGTGTTAGCTATTATGATGTTCTGTAGAGCAATACCATAGCAACGACATAGTCATATAAATTGTAGTTGTAGTAAACATAGACTGATAAAATTCCTTGCACTGACAGCGATTCCCTATTAAGATGACATGAGTTGAATATAAATCAAGTCAGATCACCTGCTGCAGCTCCTGCTCCTTCTGTCCACAATGCAGTGACCTCACACATATCCTCCCCACAGCCAACACTGAATTTAGGAATGGTAATGGCCTACCATATTTATTTATTTTACGACGACAACAAACTTAACTAGAATGTTTTATATTTTATTTGGAATGGTTCTTTTCGGGTTTTTATTTTATTTTATTTATTTCCCCATATTCTCACATGTCATTCTCTCCCAGTTTGTAAAAGCTTGACCTGGCGGTACATGTAATGCTGCTGCAATGCCGAACCTTAATTTGGCTAAGAAGTCTGCTCAGGTTTGTTGGAGCACACATGATTTAATTACATAGTTTAGTGTTAAATGCAATTCATCTTTGGATCATATATTGATTAATTTATATATAATAATTGAAGCCATTGTGACATATTATGAAATGACTTTAGCTGCTGTCTTTTGTGTGATTGTATTTGAATGCCTTCTTACTCCTAGCACGTTTCCAGTCCACCTGGATTATTTTTCAACTGACAGTGCTTGTGTGTGTGCGTTCGTGCTTGTGTATGTGTGTGTTTTTCACACTGTCTACATATGGCCTGTACTATCAGAGTGGATCTGCTGCAGCTGGTCTGGCACCTGCTTCCACGAGCACTGTAATCAATCCCTGTGCTATCCTGCCTGTGATCACTCCCTGTGCTGCCCTGCCTGTGTTCACTCCCTGTGCCGTCCTGCCTGCTTTAGCTGATCCTCTGACTCCATCCCCACAGAGATTTAAGACTAGGGGCTATATTTTAACGATCTAAGCGCACGGTCTAAAGCGCATGGCGCAAATGCATTTATGGCGTGTCCAAATCCACTTTTGCTAGTTTAACGGTGGATAATCTGAAGGCAAAGTAAAAGCGCATGGTTCAAAGGGGTTGTCCTTAGTCTCTTAATTAATCATAGGTGTGTTTTGGGCGTAACATGAAATAAACCCATCAGAGTGTCATCTCCCACTCCCTTTAAAAGCCAGGTGCACTTGCACCTTGGCGGATTGCTATTATAATGGTGGATTTGCCAAGTAGTAGGAAAAAACGGTTCCCTGCAGAGGAAACGGATCTGTTCGATTAGCTAATTCTGATAAATATTATGACTAACCATTGTTTTTTTTTTTGTTTTTTTTTTTTTTAATATCGGGCGTTGTGCACCCGCTTGTTGTGTAGGCGCATATTACTATCTTAATAATGTGCCCTTAAAATAACAGTAAAATACTGCGCCATTGACTTAAAACCAGGTTTTTGCTGGTCAATCGCGCAATCATTTTTAAAAAACTTTTTTTAAATAAATAAACATTTCGATTATACAAGTCATATAAACAATTACATGAACAAGAAAATCTATATACATTAGGTAAGGCATCTTCTATATTAAAAGTCCAGAGTTTCCCAAAGATTTGCATTGCCATGCTTGATGTCAATTGTCCTTCGACGTTTTAGTTCGGTTAAAATGTTCTTGCATACAGATTCACTTGACTCGTAGATATGATCAATTGTCATTTTACTTGGCGTTTTCCATATGTGCTCATTCACTAGACATATTATTAACCAGTATAAATCTTTAAGTTTATCATCAATGTTATATATTATTCCATACAATACAGTTTCTGGTGTAATTGAAATATTAACACCAATAGATTTAATTTGTTCCCAT